>NC_022027.1:4072105-4080442 GCF_000317375.1 Microtus ochrogaster | reverse complement strand
TTGTAGACCAGGCTGGTCTCGAACTCACAGAGATCCGCCTGCCTCTGCCTCCCAAGTGCTGGGATTAAAGGCGTGCGCCACCACCGCCCGGCATGTGCACAGTGTTTTGCCTGTATGCATGTTTGTGCACCCTTGTGTGCCTTGTTTCTGAGGTGGCCAGAAGCAGGCATCAGATCAGATGGCTACAGGCTGCTTGTGTGGGGAGATAAAGCTGTCAGTACTTTTCAGAAGCTGTGCCATCTCTCCATCCCTCCTTCCCTTTGCTCAGGGGTGCTTTTTTGTTTTTGTTTGGTTTGATTTTTGTTTTTGACACATCTCAGGCAGCCCAGGGTGGCCTCAAACCCCTGAACTCCTGATTCTCAGGCTTCCTGGGTGCTGGATGGAATGTCAGGAATGCGCCACCATTCCTGAAGGCTTTCTACGTTTTATCTGCTAATCCAGGCTGCTCTAGAAGCTGGACTTGGGAGGTCAGATGGTTAGGACAAAAGGACTTCAGGAGGCTGCAGGCCATGTAGGGTCAGAGAGGACACAGAAAAGCCTGGGAGGGGGCTGGGCTCCTCTGTGTAAACACAGGCCCAGGCTTCCTGGCCAACCTTAAGTTTCCCAGAGGCCTGGACAAGTAGGGGGTTAGGAATTCCACACTTGGCCCGATCTAGTTTGTTTTGACCCTAAGGCCCTTTGATGCCAGCTGGCAGCTCCCCTGCCCTGGCCCTCATTCTGCACGTAACTTGGAAGGCTTTCTCCATGAAGGCTTTGGGGATTCTGAACAGTCCTGAGGCCCCCAAACCTCCGAGAGGCCGCTGAGGCTGAGTGTAAGTGAGTCCCAAGACCCAGAGTAACACAAGGCTCCTGTAATCGCCATCGCCTCTGTCCGTGGCTGTGTCCTTCCCGGACATTTCCGAAGCTCCTGGCAGAGTGTGCGTACACTCAAAGGAGCTGCTGAGCCTGGTATGTGTTACCTAGCTGATCTTGAATTCCAGTGTAAGCGATCCTCTGGCCTCAGACTTCACACTCTGGAGCAAATTAGACCCACAGTTGGTTTTTGTTTTGTTCTGAGATAAGGTGTCTCTGTGGAACCACCCTGGCTCTTTGAACTCACTCTGTAGATCAGGCTGGCCTCAAACTCGGAGATCCCTCTGCCTCTGCCTCCCAATTGCTAGGATTAAAGGCGCGCGCCACCACAACCCAGCTCAACTACAATTTTTTTTTTTTTAATGAAAAGGAGAGTGGGCATGGTGGCGCACGCCTTTAATCCCAGCATTCGGGAGGAAGAGGCAGGCGGATCTCTGTCAGTTTGAGGCCAGCCTGATCTACACAAGCTAGTTCCCAGGACAGATACCAAAATCTACAGAGAAACTCTGTCTTGAAAATCAAAACAAAACAAAACAACAACAAAAAAAAAAACCAGAACAGCCAAAGGCATATGGAGAGGCCCTGTCTCAAAAGACAAAACAGAAAAAAGAAAAACAAGGAGAAAACAGAGAGAGAAAAAGTTGAATCCACCAGAGGCCGCCCAGGACCCGGCCCCACCCCGTCGTGGGTGTGGCCTGTGTGGTTAGCGCCAGCGCTCCCCACCCCCACCGAGCGGCCGCTGCTGAGTACGTGCTGAGCGCCGGACGCCCTACCTGCGACGCCGCGTGCGTGCGTGCTTGCGTGCTTTCGCGCGTGCGCGCGTCCCGCCCTCCCGTCCTTCTTATAGAGCCGCAGCGGGGTCGCGCTTGGAGGAGTCGACATGGCGGCGGCGCTGCTGCTGGCGCTAGGCTTTGCGCTCCTGGGCGGCCAAGGTGCCTCTGCGGCGGGTAAGACCTGGGACTCGGGTCAGGGACCTCGGATGAGTCCCAGATTTGGGGGAACCCGGTGGTGTAGGGAGCCACAGCTTTGGTTCCCTACTCGAGGAGGAATAACTGGTTGTGGGTGACCCTCGAGTTGACCCCCAACCTGGGCTGGGCGACAGGGTGGAGGGAGGTGATCATGGGGATGCGGCCCTGGAGAGACAAATCTAAGGTTAGGGGTCTGGAGCTCTGGGGAGACATTCTAAGGTTGGGGGACCCGTAGAGGGAACCGCCACCTTGCCGTAGTCCCCACCTGGGCATGGGCTGGGAGGTAATCCCGAGGTTTTGGAGTACAGGAGTGGAAAGACCCCAGATTTGGGACAACTGGGGGTGGAGAGAACTGCCGTACTGTCCCCACTCCCGGAACAGGGCTGGGAGGCGACCCTGAGAACAATACCTCTGAAGTAGAGTGGTCATGGGTAGAGCTATCTCTGTTAACACCTGGGTAGCAGGGCTGAGCTGGGAGGTGACCCTGGACATTGACGACCTCCTGGTTTAGGGACCCAGGGATAGAAGGAATCGCCACGCTGATAGTACCCCCACTTGAAAGACAGGGCTGGGAAGTTATCCTGGGGACTGGGGAAGCTGTCGCCGTGGTCCCCACTTAGGGAACATGTCAGGAAATGATCCCAAGTTTGGGGGACCTGGGGGTGGAAGGGATTGCAGTCTTGGTGTCCCTGCTCAAGGAACAGGGTAGGAGTGACAGTCCCTAATTTGGAAGTTAGATCTGCCACTCTGTGGAGGATCAGGGTAGATGAGAGGAAGCCTTTCCGGAAAGGTTTGGGGGACCTCCAAGGGGCTGGGGGACTAGGGTGAAAGGAGCTACCATTTCAGTGTATCTAAACTTGGGGGGCCGGGCAGGGAGGTGATCCAGAAGATTTGGGGTCCAGAAGTGCTCGGGAGCGATGTCTCGACGTTTGGGCCTGTGGTTGGCAGTGAAGCAAGTGGGAATTGGGGAGGCAGTGTCTGAGGTTGTGGTGATGTGAGGGTAATGGAAACCAAACACTTGGTATCTTCACCCAGGGAGAAAGGTAGGGAGACAACCTGAGGGGAGGTCTTGGGGACAGTGTAGGGGGATGGAGCGGAGGAAGGTGCCACATTGATGTATCTACTTACTGAGTTCAGGGCTACGACACTTCTGAGATGGAGGACAGCTTTGCCTGTGCCCCTGGTGTTGTTATCTGGGTGGGGAGTTCCTGAGAGTGGAAGTCTCACAGGCCTCTCCAGGTGTTCCCAGCTGTCCCCGTCCTCGCTGGAGTGAGCTCCCAGGCTTGCTGTAGTCACTTTCCCTGGTCCTTGCTCGGATGCCCCTGGAGTGAAGCTTCACAGGTCTGGGGACTGTTGAATCATCCTTCTGCACGAGATTCCCGGTGGCTGAGGCCCTGCACACTCAGTTGGCTCCTGCCCTGGAATCTGGCCTGTTCTAGCCTTGGGTTTTTGCCCGGTTGGGGCTCAAAAGGGAAACTGAGGCCCTAAGGTAGGGAAGGCTGGTGCTCAAGGTCACGGCAAGGTTGATCTTGGAAGGCACTGTGGCAGGCCTGGAGCACGCGAGCTGCTCTCCTTCCTATTCCAGACAGCAGGCAAAGGGCAGAGCCGGAGAATTGGGGCACATGGCTGCCATCCCCAGCAGCAGTGGATTTGGGAGGGGGCTGTGCCTGGCAGCAGTGCCCTGGGTTAATCCTGACCTGCTTTTCCCAGTCCCTCTTCCTCGTCATCAAAACATCTTGAGGTGCTCCATGAGGCTGGCTCTCGGGTGCAGATAGCTGCCCCCGGCAAGGTGGACACAGCTGATAAACTGCCCTGTCCCGGATGGGGAGCCTGGCTGGAGTCCCCCACCCTGCCTGGGCACAGGTCCAGTGGCTTCCTGCCTGGGGTTAAGCAGACCTTTGCAGTGCCCAGGAGCCAAGCACAAAGTGTAGCTTGCGGGCAGGTCCCAGCCCTTCCTGGGAACAGCCCCACAGTCAAACAGCTTGGGCAGGGCTCAGGTCAGGCAGCAATGTGCCATTTTCACTGTC
Organism: Microtus ochrogaster; assembly: GCF_000317375.1. Classification (NCBI taxonomy): domain Eukaryota; kingdom Metazoa; phylum Chordata; class Mammalia; order Rodentia; family Cricetidae; genus Microtus; species Microtus ochrogaster. The sequence continues at coordinate 4,076,595 of NC_022027.1, read as the reverse complement.
TGCTGCACATGGGGCGGGGCTTCACCTTGAGGGCCTGTGTGGCATGGGCATTCCTGTTTTGTTTTCCTGATTGTCTGAGGCTGGGTTGGTCACTAGGGCCTCTTACAGTTCCACACAGCCTGGAGTACACCTGTTTTCCCAGTGACCACCTCAGGTGACGAGCCTCCAGCCTGGGTCAGCCCTGGGTAGCAGGACACTGGATATGGGCTGCCCTCCAGAGTAGTGCCCCCTTCCTGCACCCTGGAGTCCTGGCTTGTTTACCCATGGCCCAGTCTGGCCCTGCTCCTACCCTGCTGAGAGTGGCCAGGGAGGATGGCACTGTTTTTAGACCGAGGTGACAGCTGGAAGCTGCGGGCTGCAGGTCACGTGGCCAGATTTCCAGCTTGACTTCTCAGAGGCCCTTGTGGAGGCTCCTAAGGTTGGGATCAGAGTTATTGGTCACACCTGAGTAGATGGTACCTTTCCAGAGGTCTACACCCCACCTGTGTCTAGACACTGGGGAGGTCGGTGACAGATGCCAGGAATACCACAGGCCTTCCTGCATCCCTGAGACTAGATTGAAGACTACCTAGTGGGTCCTAATGGCCTGCCTTGTGGCCATTCAGCTGGTCCCTGGAACATGGCAGCCATGTTCCTGATGGACGATTCTCAGTGCCTCTTCAGAAACCCTGCTGGGGCTGTGGTCCTGGGGGCACCTGTCTTTCCTGACTGGCAGCCCCAGATAAGCTGGCATTGATAGAGACATCCTGGAGTAGTGGGCAGGGAAGGGAACCAAGGGAAAGGGCCAGGCTGTGGCCTCTCCTCCCCTCATTTTTGCCACACCCACTTGCCCAGAGGTCTAGGAGATCTCAGCTCTGGAATGTAGGTTATTAGGAAACCGGCTCACCGTCAGAGCTGCTGTGTGTGCCTTGGGGCCACCTAGGTGGCAGGTACCTACTTTGGTCCCCACCTCCCAATGCTCCCGTATGCTTGTACCTTCAGACACATCCACATCCATGCCTTGTGTAGGCATGCAAGGACCTGAGTGTCCTGGGTCCCTTTGTCCTGTCTTACTTTTTCATTTTGGAGACAGCTTTAACCACTGTCCCTTCTGGTCTCAATCCCTTGCAGCTCTCCTGCCTACACCTCCCACGTGGGGGAATTACAGGTGAACCACAACACCTGGCTCCTGTTTTCTGTTTTTTCCTTTTAAAATTACATTTGTGTGTCTGTCTTGTGTGTGTGTCTGTCGATTGTGCACAAGTCCTTCTACCACATGGGTCTTGAGGGTTAAGCTCAGGACTTTAGACTTGGTGGCAGCCACCTTTGCCCAGCCCCAGCCATTTGTGTTTTGTTTTCCACCTAACTTCTTACTTCTCCCCACAAGCTGAAAGGAGATGGTGTTTGCTGAGTTTGCCGCAGACCAGGCCATGTGGTAGGCCCTGGTGGTTGTCCTTCCTCCCTGTCTTCCCTCCCTTGTAGTGATAGGTGCTAACCCTCTCCCATAGCTGGCTTCCTCAAGGCGCCGCTGTCCCAGGAGCAGTGGGCGGGAGGCAGTGTGGTCCTGCACTGTGAGGCCGTGGGCAGCCCCATCCCTGAGATCCAGTGGTGGTTTGAAGGGAATGATGCAAACGACAGCTACTCCCAGCTCTGGGATGGCGCCTGGCTGGACCGCGTTCACATCCATGCCACCTACCGCCAGCATGCGGCCAGCACACTGTTTGTGGATGGGCTCACCGCAGAGGATACAGGCACCTATGAGTGCCGGGCCAGCAGTGACCCTGACCGCAACCACCTGACCCAGCCACCCAGGGTCAAATGGGTCCGTGCCCAAGCGAGCGTGGTGGTCCTTGAACGTGAGTGGCCAGGACACCTGTTCCCTGTGTTTACCTCGTGTGCCGCTCAACCCTGGCTCCCTCTGTAGAACCAGGTGCTGCTCTGCCCTACCTGGGGACATCCCTGTCACCTTGCTGGGTGCAAACTGGTCCTGTCCCCCATAGGAGGATCCTGGGCTCCCATCCTGTTGTCTGTGCACCTGCCCTCCTGGTGTTTGTCTAGTTGGGGTGGGGTCTGCTGCCCAAGTGTTCACTCTGACTGCTGCAAACTTGAGGGGTTGAGTCAGGTGGCAGGCTCCCCAGAACCTTCTGGGGACTGGTTTCTAGTTCTGAGTGAAGGAAACATGAGGCACCCACACGGTTTTGTTATGTGGGGAGCTGGGCCTGGTGCTACCCTGAAGCCGTAGCTGTGGGAGCAGCAGGCAGGGTCTTGGGCAGCGAGTGCCGTGCCTTGCCTTGGAAATGGATTTCTAGTGGGACGCTTGCCTAGGAGTCGGGGCTGCAGGGTGCATCCACCGGGATTCCAAAAGCAGCCCTCGTGGGTATGGGGCAGTGTAGGGCTGAGCCCCTTAGCTCCTGATCTGACTTTGTTCTGTGGTCTCTCAGCGGGCACCATCGTAACCTCGGTCCATGATGCTGACTCCAAGACATACCTTACCTGCGTTTTGAACAGCAGTAGCGTTGACGTGGTTGGCCACCGCTGGGTGAGAGATGGCAAGGTGCTGCAGGAGGACACGCTGTCTGACCTGAGGATGCAGTACATGTGAGTCCATACTTCTCGGGTGCCAGGGCCCTGTGAATTGCACAGAGCCTGTGTCGGGAGGGAGCCACCATACTTGTGGGCTCCTTACCTTAACCACTCTGCCTCTTACAGCGTGGATACAGATGACCGCTCTGGGGACTATTCCTGCATCTTTCTCCCCGAGCCCGTGGGCAGGGGTGACTTCCGTGTGGAGGGTAAGCTGGGTAGCCAAGAGGTAGCTGTGCATGGGCAGGGGCAGTCTGCAAGCTTGGGCACCAGGTAGCTGTGCGTGGGCAGGGGCGGTCTGCAAGCTTGGGCACCAGGTAGCTGTGCGTGGGTAGGGGCGGTCTGCAAGCTTGGGCACCAGGCTCTCGCCTTATCCTCACAGGGCCACCTCGGATCAAGGTGGGAAAGAAGTCAGAGCACTCCAGTGAGGGGGAGAACGTGAGGCTGGTCTGCAAGTCTGAGTCGTCCTACCCCCCTATCACCGAGTGGACCTGGTTTAAGACCTCTGACTCTGGGGACCAGGTGAGGGCTGTGTGGGACATGAGGCTTCAGAGATGACAGGGACAGAGGGCCGTGGAGGACCATGCGGGAAAGGCTGCGGCAGACCTTGACGAGCCCTCTTCCCCAGCTCATCACCAATGGCTCCGAGAGCAAGTACGTCGTGATATCCACAGCGGAGAAGACAGAGCTGACCATCACCAACCTCGACATCGACAGCGACCCTGGCACCTACATGTGTAACGCCACCAACGACCGGGGCAGCGTCCAGGAGAGGATAACACTGCGCGTGCGGAGCCGCCTGGCCGCCCTCTGGCCCTTCCTGGGCATTGTGGCCGAGGTCCTGGTGTTGGTCACCATCATCTTCATTTATGAGAATCGACGGAAGCCAGACCAGACCCTGGACGAGGATGACCCTGGTGCTGCTCCACTGTAAGTCCAGCTTACTGTGTGCTCCGGGGAGCCACTGCTGTCCTATAAAAATGGGGGGGGGGCAGCATTCAGTGTTGCACCCATCTTTCATGGGCCTCGGTGATTCCGGGAAGGTGGGTCCCCACTCTTGGAACAATGGCCAGATTCCCCTCCCAGTGGGGCTGAGGCCAGCCGGCCCTGTGCCTCTCAGTGCTGAGCTCTTTTTTGTTTCCTCAGGAAGGGCAGCGGGCATCACATGAACGACAAGGACAAGAGTGTACGCCAGAGGAATGCCACCTGAATGGCAGAGCAGGCGGGGGTGGGGCACCTGGACACCTGACCCCCAGCCAGTGTCTACCTCCACTCTTGTGTCCCATCTTGTCCCAACCCGAGCCTACCCACCCCAACCTGAGTGAAGACAGCCTTACCTTGTAGAAAGCCCACCTGGAAGAAGCAAGCCGCCCACAGCACCCCTGTTTCTAGTTTAAACTAAACAAGGTTTCTATATAGAGAATCTGTTCCTTAGGGGGTTTTGTTTTTGACTTTTTAAGCGTGTCACGATAGCCCCGTGGAGTGGGGGAATGGGGCCTTGCCCTTGGCCATGAGGGAGAGACAAGGGTAAGCTCCGACTTTGGTGGAGGGAGCTACCACCTGGTCCCTGTATCGGACAGCCCATCCCCACCATGGACAACATGGCTGGGCCTGCTGGGACCCCACAAATAAAGACCTACCCCGCCATGTGTGTGTTCACTATGTGGGGTTCCAAGAGCCCATCTTAATGGGAGAGAGTGTTGCCATCGGGGACTGGAGAGGGGTGTAGTTGATCAGGGCTTAGGATGTAGACAGTGAAGGGTGTCATTCCTAGGGCAGTTCCTCGTTGTGACCTCAACCATAAAATTTTCATTGCTTTTTTTTTTTTTAAGATTTATTTAGCCGGGCGGTGGTGGCGCACGCCTTTAATCCCAGCACTCGGGAGGCAGAGGCAGGCGGATCTCTGTGAGTTCGAGACCAGCCTGGTC
>NC_022027.1:4067153-4072005 GCF_000317375.1 Microtus ochrogaster | reverse complement strand
ATTTATTTATTTGGCCTGGCGGTGGTGGCGCATGCCTTTAATCCCAGCACTTGGGAGGCAGAGGCAAACAAAAGATTTACTTATTTGTTTATGCAGTATCTTGCCTGCAGGCTGGAAGAGGGCACCAGCTCTCATTATAGGTGGTTGTGAGCCACCATGTGGTTATTGGGTATTGAACTCAGGACCTCTGGAAGAGCAGTCAGTGCTCTTTGACCGCTGAGCCATCTCTCCAGCCCCTCATTGCTTCTTCTCTTTTTTTGTTTTTGTTTTGTTTTTTTGAGACAGGGTTTCTCTGTGGCTTTGGAGCCTGTCCTGGAACTAACTCTTGTAGACCAGGCTGGTCTCGAACTCACAGAGATCCGCCTGCCTCTGCCTCCCAAGTGCTGGAATTAAAGGCTGCGCCACCACCGCCCAGCCTCATTGCTTCTTAAGTGATTTTGCTACTGCTTTGAATCAAGAGTGTGGCTATCTGATATGCCACCCCTGTGAAAGGGCCCTTTGAGAGAGCCACACTGCCCTAGGGTATCCGAGAAAAGCTGGCCTCTTGAGGGTGCTGTTGACCACACTGACATTCTGTGCTGCCCTCTGGCCTAGTACTGATCCAGCTGTTGGACGCCCACTTTCTAGGAAGTGCTGGGTTGTGGGAGATGGGCGGGGCCTGGGTACTTGCTGGATCCACAGGATGGACAGGTAGCTTCAAGCCAAGCTGGCTTTCACACCTAAGTTTTGGGCAGGGGTCAGGACAGGTGTGTATGTAGGGTGTTATTGCATAGTTTGGCTCCAGAGAGATGGGACCCTGCATTCAGCTTTGGTCCCAGCAGAGTGTGACCCAGAGTAGTGGCATTTAGGGAAAGCTGGGTCCCTTGGGGACTGGTAGGCCTTTCAGAGAACCACAGGTAAAATTGGAACTGGAGTCCTGCCTTCCAGCCACCAGAGGGCGCTGCGCACTGTCCCGCTGATAAGACCTGTGTTCCCGGAACCATGCAACTAAAAATGGCCGGGATATCTGCAGTGCGCACCTGCAACTGGATATACCTGGGCACCTTGCTCTCGTGTGTCCCTGATACTACCTCCCCAGGGAGAGTCCGTTCTGCCTGCGCAAGTGTCCACATGAAGCCCAGGATATCCACTCAGCACTGCCTGCCTATGGTGTGCCTGGGGTTTTGTCTGAAGCAAGCCCCCAGCTTCAGGTGCAGCCCCACTCCCTGTGCTCTCTTCCTCCGGGTCCCTAAGCCTGTGGGACTTAGATCCATGAAAAACGGCGCAGTGAGGGTTTAGAAAGTGAGGCTTACTGAGGGCTCCCCTTCAAAGCAGTGTTCCAGGGGACATACCCCACATCATCCAGGTTCTTGTCCATACAACTAAAGCTGAGCATAGCATCCCTCGGCCCAGGATAGTGCAGGCTCCGTTTCAGAGATGGGCACAGGACGATGTGTCAAACATTTAGAATGATCTGAAACTGGCCTCTGGGGTCCTCCCTGGGAGCCACAGGGTCACAGGGGTCCCAGCCCGCAACTGGCAGGCAGGCAGGCAGAGACGGTGCCCAGGGCCTTGGTAAAACAAAGGCGTATTGACAGCTGGAGCCCACAGGGGCCCAGCAGCTGGCTGCTCACTTCCGCTCCAGGCAGACAGGGCTGCCTGTGCCTCTCCAGCTCCTGGTTCACCTCTTCTGCCCAACTGTAGCCCGTAAGGATGCTATGCTGGTGGGAGGATGCTATGCTGGTGGGCAGGAGGGCCAGACTGTCCTGCCTGGACTCCATCGTGCAGCTGTGGAGAAACCCAAGGCCCAGGGAAGGAACAGCAAGGGAGGTCAAGCAGGGTAGCAGAACTGAGGTAAAGGTTACTCCATGAAGTCCATCAGAGACGAGGCCTCCTTATGAACCGGCTGTTCCACATCCGGGGTGTCTGCAGGAGGAGCATCTTGGCAAGGCTGGCATGGCAGTGCATGCCTGTCACCTCAGCCTTCCGGAAGCAGACCGGAGGATCAGGAGACCAAAGAAAAACACAGAGCCCCTCCCCCACTTAATAGGCAGATGCTGGGCTGTGTGGATCAGAACCTGGGGAGCCTTACCCTTCAGGCCTGGAAGCCCACTGTCTAGATCCTGCCAGCCAAGGAGTTCAACTTTGGTTGCTGATTGCTGCTGGGACCAGCTTCCCTACTGTCCCACCCCTTCCCTGACCTAGTTTTGTATCCATTCAAAACACCCAGGAATCCTAAATAGGAAATGACTGGTTACTGCTGGGAGGGTGGGCAGAGGGGTTGGGGATGAGACGATGAGAGAAGGCTGACAGAAACCCTTGGAACAAATGATCACATTCCTAGGGTCATCAATTTGTTTTCCAAAAGGTGATGAGATAGTGTGTGTGTGTGTAGGGGGGTAGGGCTGAGATGAAGTGTGGGGGGGGGGTCTTATAGGGCTGAGATGAAGTGTGGGGGGGTCTTATAGGGCTGAGATGAAGTGTGGGGGGGGTTTATAGGGCTGAGATGAAGTGTGGGGTTATAGGGCTGAGATGAAATTAAGGGTGTGAGCCGGGCGGTGGTGGCGTACGCCTTTAATCTCAGCACTCGGGAGGCAGAGGCAGGCGGATCTCTGCGAGTTCGAGACCAGCCTGGTCTACAGAGCTAGTTCCAGGACAGGCTCCAAAACCACAGAGAAACCCTGTCTCGAAAAACCAAAAAAAAAAAAAAAAAAAAGAAATTAAGGGTGTGCACAACTACACTCAGACATATTGATTGATTGGCGGGGTCTCACCAAGTAGCGTTAGCTGGTTTGCAATTCACCATGTAGATCAGGTTGTTCTCAAATGCAGAGATCTACTTGCCTATCAAGGACTGGTGTTACAGACAAGGGCCAATATACCTGGCATAAAACAATTTGCAGAGAAACTGGAGTGAAGAAGGCTAGGTGCTTTAAGAGTATTTATTGTTCTTGCGGGGACCCTGGGTTTGGTTCCCAGTATCCATGTGGTGGCAAACAGTCCATAGTTCCAAGTAACATCATTTCCAGGGGAGCCAGCACCGTCTTCTGGCTCATTAAGGCCCATGCTCACATGTGGTACACACACACATATGCACATAAAATGAGATAAATATATCCAAAAACAAAAAACAAAGTAGCTCGATAGTTTACAAAGGTGGACAGCTCCCGAGGAATGAAGATTGACCTCTGGCTTGTACACACAAACACACTTGCACACACAAGTGAGACGTCAGGTAGCCCTGGGGCAGGTGTGAGAACGGGTGTGGGCAGGACCAGCAGCCAGGTCATTGCAGACTCACAGCAGATCAACAAGACCCCCAAGTGCAGACACAGGACGAGATCCCTGAGTGTTAGCACTCTCTCTGTGACCTCTGGACTGGCAGAGCGGTCTTCTAGTATGGCAGGGTCTCTGACAGCCTGCTGCTGAACTGCCTCCTCCCCTGCTTTGGCCACAAGCCCTGGGGCTCTGGCGACCTGCCCAGCTGACATCTTCCCAGGGTGAACATAAAAGATCCCCCTCCATCTGGAACAGGCATGTGCCCTGGGGCGGGACACAGCCTGGCACTGTCAACTCTGATGTTCTAAAGTGGAGGCCAGAGGGGTTTCAGGGGCATCTCTGGAGTCCTCAGGGTCAGGGCAGCCCATCTGTGTCAGATGAGGACATGCAGCTGGCAGGGCACACCCCTGACACCATGAATACTTACTGTAAGCAGGCACAAGTCATATCTCCATCCTGTGACATTCAGGCAAGAAATGGTAAAGGCTGGAGGGGCTTTGAGGACCCTCTGGTTCAGGAGAACCTAAGAAGAACTAAGAAGATCTAAAGAAGTCTGGAGGGGACGCAGAAGCATCAGAGAGTCTAAGAGGGGTCAGGGGATTTATAGATGAACTTAGGCAGGTCAAGGGAAACGGGATGGGGGAAGGAAAGGAGAATCTAAGGAGCCCAGAGGGTACACAAGAAGGCCCAAGAGTCCATTGCGTGAAAATTGTCTTCCCACCAACTCCCAGCTATCCTTCCCCTGCCCCCCCATTATACAATCCTCCCCATTCTGTGAAGCTGCTGGGCATCTAGAGCCAGATCTGGTGTCGCCTGGCTTGGGTCACACCTTAGGACCCTCCAGGAGCCAATGTCTCCCCAGAGCAGGAGGGTAGAATGTAGCTGAGGCCTGAGTGAAGTGGATAGCCAGGGACGGGGTCGGGGGAGCGCAGAGGTAGGAGCTGAGCCTGGATCCCCTGGAGAGAGCATTTACTACGCTGACAGCACCTTTGAGGATGAGGTCGCAAGCAGCCACAGGAGCTTCTAGTTACCATGCTTTCGAGGCTTTACTGTGCCTCGGTTTCCCCACTAGCAGGGCTTGGAGAGGGACTGAACTTAGATCCTAGAATGATCTCACTTCTTCTCACACATATTCATAGGTTTCTGTAGCGAAGATGGGGAAAACAGCAGAGCCAGGTGGCCTCTGGGAGCACACTTTTATTATGGAGTCTGGCCCCTTGAGCCGAGAAAGGGGTTAGCGTCCAGCGGTTGCCCCGCCCGTGGTGTCCTAGAGACCGCGGAGGGAGCCCCAGAGTGGATCAGAGCCTGGTCTGCAGAGCGCGCAGAGGCAGGGGCCGGCGGGCTGTGCTTGGTGACCTTGGGTGCGTCCTTGGCCTCAGTTTCCCCTGGGAAACCAAGTCTGAGCGCATTTCCAAGGTCTCGGGGGTGCCTGACTGACCTTGAGTCTGCCTGCTGACCCTAGCCTCAGTTTCCCCCATCCGTCCCCGTGAGGGGGTGAGGGTGGCGCAGGTGGAGGCGGGGCTCCCGCCCCCGCCCCTCCTCCGCGCGCAGAGGCTCCGCCCCCGACTCCGCCCTCCCTCGGGCTCGGCCGGCG
>NC_022027.1:4058186-4067010 GCF_000317375.1 Microtus ochrogaster | reverse complement strand
CCCGCGCCCCCTCAGCCTCAGCCACCGCCCGCGCCACCCCCAAACCCCTCGACCCCCTCACACCCGGAGCCGGTGGACGAGCCCGGCCCGCGCGCCCGGCTCTGCAGCCGCGACAGCTCCTGCACCCCCAGCGCGGCCAAGGGCGGCGCGAATGGCGAGTGCGGGCGTGGGGATCCGCAGTGCAGCCCCGAGGGCCCCGCGCGCGGCCCCAAGGTGTCGTTCTCATGCCGCGGGGCGGCCTCGGGGCCCACGGAGGCCGAAGAGGCGGGCAGCGAGGAGGCGGGCCCGGCGGGTGAGCCGCGCGGCAGCCAGGCCAGCTTCTTGCAGCGCCAATTCGGGGCGCTCCTGCAGCCCGGCGTCAACAAGTTCTCCCTGCGGATGTTCGGCAGCCAGAAGGCCGTGGAACGCGAGCAGGAGCGCGTGAAGTCGGCGGGGGCCTGGATCATCCACCCCTACAGCGACTTCAGGTGCCGCCTCCGGGAGGGGCCCGTCCTTGGCGCGCCCGAGAGAGGGCGGGGCGCCGCGTCCCGGATGGTGACCTCGGGGTGGTGGCAATTCGGGGCATAGGGCCGGGGTGGGGGGAGTACCCTCTCGGTGACCTCGGGCGCGCCTCGGACCCGCCCCCGAGGGACTCTGCTGTGCAGAGGCTCCGCCCTTCTAGAGGCCTGGAGTGAGGGGGTCCCCGGCGCGCCCCCTCCCTCGCGCCCTCGTTGCAGTGGGCGCGCGCGGTGGCTGCAGGGCCAGGGTCTGAGCTCAGAGGAGTGAAGAGGACGAATAGAGGGGAACGTAGGCACTCGGAGGACGCGGAGCAGGAGCAGGAGCAGGAATGGAAGGATGGATAGAAAGGAGAAAGGAAGAAAAGAGGAGGAAGGAAAAGAATAGGAAAAGGAAGGAAGGGAGGGAGGGCACGTGGGAAGGACGCGCCCTGGAGGCCGCGGGGAGGGGATTATCAAGCGGACGCCGCGGGTTCCCACGGTCTCCGCTTGAGCCTGGGGCGGGTGCGTCCTGGGTGTGTGGATATGGACGTGGCCTGAGTTGGCTGCTGCGTGCAGCGGCAGGCGCTGGCGCAGAGCCACGACCCGAGTGTTTGCGTGTTTCTCCTTTCCGCGCGAGCTTGCGAAATGATGCCCACAGGGGTCCTGGGAGGCGCGTGCCGACCAATCAAGAGGAGGCGTGTCCCGAGGGGTGTGGCTGGTGGGTCTCTAGAAGTACCTGTTGGGATACTGGCTGTGCACGCGCGCGCATATGTGTCCCGGGTGGGTGTACACCCGCGAGCCGTAGGGAGAGCTGCGTGCAGGGAATGCAGGAGAATATCCCTGTCTTTGGTGACAGTCGGTATGCAGATTTGTGGACAGGGTGCTCGGCTATCTTGGAAAACTGAAGCCTGGAGTTTCAGGACCACGGACAGCTCTGGGACCTGCAGCGGCTCCTGCTAGTCTGGTATCCAGGTCCCTTCTCCCCCAGGCCTGAGTCTCTGAAGACTTTGACTTTTGAATAAGGATAGTTTAGTGGTGACGCCCCCTTTCTGTTATTCTCCTTTTTATTTCTAGTGCTTGATAATAGAGCACACAGAGGCCCAGGAACTACCTCCCTGAGACTAGAATGCCACCTTTACCAGGAACCTGAGTTTGGGGAAGAGTCCCAGCAGTGGGGAGGCACATTCTGGCCAACAGGAGTTGTTCCTGCATGACCTAGCGTGAGTGCCAGACCCAGCATTGCTCCACAGACTTCCAGGCTTCAGAACTGGACTCTGGGCGTTTGCTGTGTTCCCACCTGTGAAATGGCACAACAGAGGGTGGGCTTTCCAAGACTTCCTGGTTGGCCAATATGAATGGAGTCTAGTGCCAGCTAGCCAGACAGAGAAAGGCAGTCTGGGGCGGGGCAGGCTGTGGGGCGTATCACTCCACTCTCACTCCAGCATCACCTTCATGTCCAGGTTTTAGCTGAGGGACGTAAGGCCAGCCCTTCGGCTTAGGTTCTCGGCTGCAGTGATGACAGGTGGTTGACTTTGGGGTGCATGGCGAGGGGAGGCCGAGAGAAGAAACTGAGCTCCTATCCTTGAGTCCCTGTAGGTATAGATGCCTGGGGGACCCTGTACTGTCACCGCTCTAAGCCTTGACAGGTTCACAGGCCACACATCTTGCCTGGACAGCCAGCTTGTAAAGTAGGGGATGAGCAAACAGGGTCAGTGTGACCGTCAGATTTCAAAACTGGCTCATGGGGCCACCTGCCTTTCATGCCTGAGGACTGGTGCCCCTTCTAGAACCTTCTGGTCATTGTTGACCAGGACAGGTCTCCAGAGCCTCTAGGGGCTGTTGGGAGCACCATGTGGGTGTTGACCGATGATGGCAGGTGATAGATTGGTTGATTTGGGTCTTCCTGGGGTAGACCCCAGGCTAGCTCTCTCCTGACGACGCATGCGTGCCCTTGACTCACTTTTTCCTTTTTGTCCTGAGACAGGGTTTCCTTTGTTGTTCTGTAGACTTGAATTTAGTCCTCTAGCCTGTTTTCTGAGATGACAGGTGTGCACCACTAGGCCCAGCTGTATTGATTTAACAAGCACAAAAAAGGAAGATCGTATCCCAAGCCTGGGAGAGGAAAAGTCATTCAGTCATGGAGTTGTGCTCCGGTGCTGGTGGCTGGTGTGGTGTGGTGTGGTGTGGTGTGGTGTGGTGTGGTGTGGTGTGGTGTGTGTGTGTGTATGTATGTGTGTGTGTGTGTGTGTGTGAAGTCTTTATACAGAGTGGTGGGTGGGGACCTCCTGTCTCTCTCCAGGGACTGAGCAGCTAAGCATCTCCCTCTGTTGGCTCTGACTTGGCTCCCCAGTGATTCTGTCCTGTGACTTGGCTGGCAGGCCTGACATCCAGTTGGGACTTTATTGGTTAGTTCTCCCTCCCCAGGCAGGAGGGGAAGGCAGAGTCACTGAAGGCATGGGAGAGGCAGGGCTGTGGGGTGTGAGTCCCTTTGGGCACCAGTTACCAGCACCATGCAGTCCACAGGGACCTAGAGGAGCCAAGTTCTGAGCAGAATTCTGTCCCAGAATCAGGACTGCACAGTGTCTACCTCAATTTCCCAAGATGTGAGAAGGTTGTGGTGTGGGGGAAGGGAACAGGTGTCTAGAAGGATCTTTTACCTTTTTTTTTTAATGGAACTTTGTTCAGTCATGCCCAGACAGCTAAAAAGTATTATTTCAATTCTTATTACATTTATTCATTATGTGTGGGCACCACGGTGCCCATGTGTTCTTCGGAGGACAACCTGTGGGAGTCATTTCTCTCCTTCCACCACGGGAGTCCCAAGGACGGAACTCAGTCTCAGATTTTGGTGGCTGTGGCTTTTATCCAGTGAGCTATCTCACTGCCCCCACGATGACCTTGAACTTCTAATCTCTGTGGGTGCTGGGATGGCAGGAACGCACCACACAGCCCGGCTTCTGTGTTCTGTGCTGCTGGAATTGTGAGCCTGAGCACTGTAGACCCTACTGCGACCCACTAACCTCTCAACTTGAGGTCTCATTCTGTAGGCCGGCCAGCCTCTCACTTCTGGCAATCCTCCTGCTTCATCCTCCCAGGTGCTAGGATCACAGGCAGTTGGCACCTCACTCAGTCTCATCTGGTTCTTCTGAGCATCCACCCTGGCCATGAGAAGCTTCTGTGGAGAAGCAAGTTTGAGGGTTGGGAAGTGTTCCAGGTCTGGACGCACACGCTGAGACTGGGTGGTACCTGAGGAAGAAAGAGGCAAGAACCCAATCCAGACCTGTAGACACTGCTTCTGAGATGGCCATGTCCCCCGACTAGGTGGCCAGGGCTCAGAGTGAGGGCAGGATGTTGCTCCCTGCATGTAAATCCCTAGAAATGGGTTCTGTATCATGGCCCTAGAATAAATCGCATTATCATCGATTTATCATCGAGGATGTGGGGTTTGGGCATGCACCTGCCTCCCAGATGGGAGTATTGGGATCCCCAAACTCTCAGTGTTGTGAAAGAAGTCTTTGGGGGGAGGGATTGAGGTCAGGATAGCCAAAGCCCCCTCTTTTTCTACCCCAAAGCTATTACTTCAGTATTTGGAGAGACCCTTTTCCTTGGCCTGCCCTTAAGACACCCTCCAACCCACACTGGAGCACAGCATCTGATGACCCCCACCCCCATCATTCTGGAGTTGAGCCTTGCCCAGGGCAAGATCTCTCAGCCCTCTACGGTCCCTCTGCCTCCACCTGGGAAGCCCCATGGTGGTCTCAGAGCCTTTGCACTAGCTACTCTGCCCAGGTACTGCCTCTCCCCCATACCATCAGCCCTTGGATGTCTCCCACTCCGAGCAACCTTCTTGAACACTGATACCAGGTCACCCCTCACACCCTGGCATTCAGCACGATCCTTCCCTGGTGCTTGGCATACAATGGGCCTTTACAAATGTCTGCACCTGGGATTCCAGCTGTCTTCCCACCGTGGTTTCCAGCCCTAATCCTGTCACCTGCTCTGGGGACTCAGTGGGCTCAGGCCCTGATCCTCTGTCCGAGCCTGGCCCGGCCCGTAATCCCTGACCTCCAGCCTCTAATCCCTCTAGCTTTGCTTGGATCTGTGATCCCAGACCAGACGACTTCTGGCTGTATCTCAGATCTGCCTGTAGAGATGTGGCTGTTCTGGTTGGTCTATGGAGGTCTGACCTTGCCTTTGAGGGCTCCATGATCAGCGATAAGATCCTGACTGTGCCAGTGGGGTCTGTGACCCACCCAACAGTGCCCAGCTGTGAATGGAAGGGGCTTCTCTCTGTTACCCATGATCTATGGGCCTCAGTTTCCTTGCTGGAGCTGAGAATGACTGGGCAGCTGAGGGGAAGAGAGTTCATTTGGTGTCAACCATCCAGAATCTACCTATGGGCTGGAGAGGGCTTGGGCTAAGATCAGCAAAAGAGATTTTTTTTTTTTTTTTTTTTTTGGTTTTTCGAGACAGGGTTTCTCTGTGGCTTTGGAGCCTGTCCTGGAACTAGCTCTGTAGACCAGACTGGTCTCGAACTCACAGAGATCCACCTGCCTCTGCCTCCCAAGTGCTGGGATTAAAGGCGTGCGCCACCATCGCCCGGCAGCAAAAGAGTCTTTGCCCTTGTCTCCACTGGATCTGCTCTCTGACCCCTGAGCCGGGGGTGGGGTGGTAGTCACAGCATGGTCCTGAGTGTGCCCCCAGAATTGGACAGCCAATCAGGACTCCTTGTTGTTTATTAGGGAATTTGTTTCGTTTTGTTTTGTTTGAGATGGTCTCATGTAGTCCAGGCTTGTCCCAAGCTTCAGTAAGGAAGTCTTTGATCCTCCTGCTTCAGCTTCCTAAGGATCAGAAGCCTGTCCTGTGCCCAGAGGTCCCCGAGGTCCTTGCTGTGGATGGGGAAGAGAAGATGGGAATGCTAGGCAAGGAAGCACAGCCTGGGAGAGAAGTTAGAGCTGTGTCTCTTCAAACAGGCGAGGGACGGGTGGGGGAGGGTGGGGGAGGGGACCTCCAGAGTCCTGTTCCCCTTGGTGTGGAACTTCCGACCCATTCTGACTTTGGGGACCAGGTTTACTGCGGAAGATGAAGACCGGGGACACTTGGGTTAGAGCAAGTGGGCCCCACCCTACCAGGACCACAAGGACAGCCACCTCCTGTTCCCTCTCCTCAGGTACCTTGTGACCTGGAGATGCAGTGGCTGAGGGAGGCTCCAGGACAAAGTGGCTGGGTACAGAGGACAGTCTCAGGCCTGGGCCTCCGTGGGAAGTATGCCTGGCCCTGACTACCTCAGGAAGGGAAGAGAAGTGTTGCGTGGCTGCAGCCTAGAAAGAGACACCTGCTGTGGTCTGCTGTGTCTTCAGACTGGTTCAGGTCCCTTTAATAGTTTCTAAGCCTCCTTCCCATCACGGTTGAAAGTGCCCCACAGTGGTTTCTAGGTCCCCCTGGTGGTTTCGTGGCCCACCCTGAGCTGTTGTATCCACCAATGGTGGTTTCTGGTTCCTGTTGACTATTGCCTGCTCATTCTCAATTATTTTACTCAATGGCTCCTCCAAAGAGAAGGCATCCTCAATCCAGAAGGGGAGAGGTTGGGGCCAAGCTATGTGACAGATTCTGGGGGTCTGAGCCAGCACTACTGTCCAGAGCCGTGCTCCACTCTAAAGCCGCTGGCTATGACTGAGCGATGGGCCACAAGGCTCTTGATTCTTCCCACTCAGTGGGTTGGCTCCCGGGGACTTAGACACCCTCTTCTGCACCATGTGCAAGACCACCCTACCCCAAACATACAAACATACACATAATTTAAAAGGAAGAACTCTTCAAATACGTTATTTCGTACTCGCGAGGTCTGGTAGACCCCTCCCCCACAGCTGATGTTACCCCTCAGCTCCAGAGGACTTGTGAGGGGCATCACACATGAATACGGTCCCCAAATCCTCCCACACAGGGCTGAGGAGAGAAGGGACTACGGTCCCCAAGGGACAGAGAAGCCTGCCCAAGGTCACTCATGCATGGCAGGAGCTAGCACAAGGCTGTGCTCAAAGACACTGGGTATTGTCCCGTCGTTGGCTCTCACAACCTGAGCTGCCCAGAATGCCCCAGTACAAATCACTCTTGATTTTTTTTCTCTCGTTTTTGGACTGTTTCCTTCAGCTCAGTTCTCTCAAGTGGAGTCTGGTTGCCCGCTGGGCACTGTGTTTATAACTGGCAGAAGGAGCCAGCTCACAGGCAAGCTCTTAGCCAGCGGCTCCAGACACTGCACCCCTGACGCACGCCTCTCCTCTGAGCTGACTTGGGCGAATTGACCCAGCCTGTGTGCTCTAGAAACAGTGGGCACTGTGCCTACGGGAAGCCCAAATTCCAAGAGGTAGTGACAGACCTCTAGGGATCCAAGGGGGCTGCCACAATCTAGATGTGAGCAGACCCCTGAGACTGCAGCCCTGGCTGGCCTGGAGCTCCCAGAGATCCTCCTGCATCTGCCTCCTGGTGTTGCGATTATAGGTGTGCACCCCCATACCCAGCCTACTCTAGAGCTCTTCATCCTCCCGTCTCCTCTCAAGTGCTGAGACCACAGCTGCGCTCACGTGCCTAGATCTCCAAGGTGACCAGCTGTGACCCCACCATGGTGTGAGCCCTGCAGCTCTAGGCAGAGAAGAGGGTGGCTGGTCACTACCCTGTCCCCTTACCCAGCTCTCAGCCTCCCACCCATGCCCAGTACTGTGCCACCTACCGGCTCCCATCCCTTTTGAAGACCAGATTTGTGCCAGGCACATTGTCCCTCTTTGGTCATGTGAAGTGTTTAGTCTATTTTGAGCCTCTCTGCAGACTGGAGGTGCCTTCAAGGCAAGGTCAGAGTGGGCAGAGAGAGGGACCCTGCTGCCTGGCATCAGGAGGCTTCTTTGAGGAAGCCCAGTTCTTGCCACACAGCAAGACCTGGAGTCCTGGAGGCTGTGTTATAATCTGGGGTCCTGAAGATCACCTTAGGATTGCGGTCTTGGAGACTCACTTTAGAGTTGGGGGTCCCAGGAGAGAGACCTCCTTAGATTGGGATCCCAGAGACTATCTTAGTTTTGGTGGAGACCCACTTCAGCGTTGGGGTACCAGAGACTACCTCAGGATTGGGGTCCCAGAGTCCACCTCAGGGCTGGGGTCCCAGAGACGACCTCGGGGTTGGGGTCCCAGAGACGACCTCGGGGTTGGGGTCCCAGAGTCCACCTCGGGGCCGGGGTCTCAGAGACCACAGTGGGGCTGGGGTCCCAGAGACGACGTCAGGTTGGGGTCCCGGAAAGCACCTGGGCTGGGGAAGAGGGCTCGCCTGCCGAGGCCGGGCGTTGCGAGCATCCTGCCTGTCCTCAGGTTCTACTGGGACTTCACCATGCTGTTGTTCATGGTGGGAAATCTCATCATCATCCCAGTGGGCATCACTTTCTTCAAGGATGAGACCACTGCGCCGTGGATCGTCTTCAACGTGGTCTCGGACACTTTCTTCCTCATGGACTTGGTGCTGAACTTCCGTACTGGCATTGTGATTGAGGACAACACGGAGATCATCCTGGACCCCGAGAAGATAAAGAAAAAGTACCTGCGCACGTGGTTCGTGGTAGACTTCGTGTCGTCCATCCCGGTGGACTACATCTTCCTCATCGTGGAGAAAGGCATCGACTCCGAGGTCTATAAGACGGCTCGCGCACTGCGCATTGTCCGCTTCACCAAGATCCTCAGCCTGCTCCGGCTGCTGCGGCTGTCCAGGCTCATCCGCTACATCCACCAGTGGGAGGAGGTGAGGGGCAGGGAGGGGACCAGGGATGGGTGGGACCCCAGAGACGTGGTCTTGGGCAGGACTGGAGCTACAACTGAAGTCGGAGCCATCAGAGATGTGGAATACAGGGATGCTGGGCTTGGGTGTGTGTGGGCGTCGGCTGTGGACCCGGCAAAGGATGCAGGGGCATGGTTACCAGGGACCTTGGAAACTAAGTCTAGCGGTTAGAGATGGTCCTTAGGTGTGGGGTCTTGGGAGTGGGGGTGGGACCTCGGGCTTGGGTGGGTCTATTCTGTGGGTCGAGCCAATCATCTGAGGTTGGGACCTTGGTGTGGGTGTGGTCATGACTTTAGGACCAGAGCTTTGACTTGGGGTGCGCACAAGAGACAGGGACACCAGTACTGTGGGTGCAGGGCCTTGGCAGGGCGGAGTTGGGGGCTCACAAGAAACAGACCAGGGCCGGGCGATGGTGGCGCACGCCTTTAATCCCAGCACTTGGGAGGCAGAGGCACGCGGATCTCTGTGAGTTCGAGACCAGCCTGGTCTACAGAGCTAGTGCCAGCACAGGCTCCAAAGCCACAGAGAAACCCTG
>NC_022027.1:4050610-4058086 GCF_000317375.1 Microtus ochrogaster | reverse complement strand
AAAAAAAAAAAAAAAAAAAAAAGAAACAGACCAGGGCTGCAAGGCTGGGACTTTGGGGCATAGCTGGGTCAAAGCTGCAGGGAGAGAACCCATGCCTGGGCGGGGCCAGAGCTGTGAATGTGTGGCCCACATGAATGCCAACCCTGGGAGTGTGTGGGCTGTGGGTGTGGCCAAGGCTGAGGACCACTAGAAGAAGCAGGGCTAAGGAATGAAGATGGGCATCTCATGGCAAAGCTGTAGCGTTGGGCCCTGAGTCTCACCAGGAGCAGGACCAAAGTTGCTCCAGCTGCCAAGAGCCTTAAGGGAAGCGAGGTTTGCCTGTGATGGAAGGCCCAGGGTTGGGTCCTGGGAAGATGAGCAAGGTTTGTAGACATGGATGTAGAAGGGTGGGGTCCGGGTACGAATTGTTAGATGGAGGATGGGGGACAGGCAGCATCTCACATCGTGGCTGTAGAGCAAGATGGAGGACAGACAGTCTTGGGGACCACCCTGGAACTCCTCATGGAGTTGCAAGGCCACGACCTTCAGGACACGTTGTTACCATGCCCCTTCCTATGTCCTGTAAGATGTGGGGGGAAGAGGCTCAGACTTCTTCAGCTACCCAACCCCCAAATTCAAGATCCCTGACTCTGACCCATTCCTGCCCCTGTGACCACTGGGAGAAACTTAGTGGGGCTGGCAGGTGGGGACAGAATTTGGGCAGGATGGGGGAGGATGTTCCAGAGAAGTCATGGGTAAGGTAGGCTGGGTGGAATTCAGAAAAGAAAGTGGTCAGGGAAGGGTACAGAACAAAGGGGTGCAGGATTCTCACGGCCATGCGCACTCTCAGATTTTCCACATGACCTACGACCTGGCAAGCGCGGTGATGCGTATATGTAACCTGATCAGCATGATGCTCTTGCTCTGCCACTGGGATGGCTGCCTGCAGTTCCTGGTGCCCATGCTGCAAGACTTCCCCAGCGACTGCTGGGTGTCCATCAACAAGATGGTGGTGAGTGCTTCCTGGTGGAGCTCCAGCTTTCCCTTATGCCCACCAGCGCCATCTAGAGTCCTCCATGGGCAAAGCAGCTCCCACCTGATGACCACTAGTGCCTCTTGATGTAGAGGGCCTTATGCACACTGGCCCCTGTGCCTAATACCTGCCAGTGCCCCCGGGACCCCTCAGCCCACCCACCCTGGCGTCTGACGCCTGCCAGTGCCCCCCCCGGGCCCCCCCCCCCCCCCCCCCCGGGGGTCTGCCCCCTGCCAGGGCCCCCCCCCCCCCGGACCCTTCAGCCCACCCACCTTGGTGTCTGACCCTGCCAGTGCCCCCCCCGGACCCCTCAGCCCACCTGCCCTGGCGTCTGACGCCTTCCAGTGCCCCCCCCGGGACCCCTCAGCCCACCTGCCCTGGCGTCTGATGCCATCCTTCATTGCCACACGGACACACTACTCAATGCTCTTACTTTAAAAATGTTTCGCTTAGTTGGCAATGGCGGCACATGCCTTTAATCCCAACACTCGGGAGGCAGAAGCAGGCGGATCTCTGTGAGTCCAAGGCCAGCCTGGTCTACAGAGACAGTCCGGGCAACACAGAGAAACCCTGTCTTGAAATTCCCTCACCCCCAAAAAAAGTTTCTTTAAGTTTTTATTTTAGACTTATTTTATGTGTGTGTTTGCCTGCATGCATGTATGTGTGCCTGTGGGGGTCAGAAGAGGGTGTCAGATCCTGGGAATTGGAGCTATGGATGTGGGTGCTGAGACATGAACTGGGGTCCTCTTGAAGAGCACCCAGTGTTCTGAACAGTCTTTTCTCCAGCCTCTCCTACTTGTTTGTTTAAAAGGATTCCCATTAAGTTTATTGGTTCTTTTTTTAAATCATGTGTCTGTGTGTGGGTATATGCACCTAAGTGCAGTGCCCTCAGAGGCCAGAAGAGGGCATCGGATCTCCTGGAGCTGGAGTTACAAGTGCTTGTGGCTGCCCTGTGAGTTCTGAGGACTGCACTCAGGTCCTCTGAAGAGCAGCCAGTGCTCTTAACTGCGGAGCCACCTCTCCAGCCTGACCTCTTACATTCTGTAACCAGCATCTCATTAGCCCAGGGTGGACAGGTAGCTGCGGATCACCTTGTCTCCGCCTCCAGCGCTCTGGGATGGCAGTGTGCCGCCAGTCACTTCTCCTTATGTCTTTATCTAAATATGTTTAAAACGAAACCAAGGGGAAAGTTGTCACCATCAGCCCTAAGAAGTAACAACTCCAGATACCCATTGTCCCCATGTCTGCATCACATTTAAAAAGAGACTGTACAGCCCAGGGAGGAGTCTCTGCCAGTTCCTAAGAGAGGCAGATTAGGATGATAGCAAGTTCACAGTTAGCAAGACTTTCTCAAAATAAAAGTAAAAAGAGGGCTGGGGGTGGCTTAGCAGTAGAGCCCCCACTAGAATCCCCCAGTGAGGTTAGAGGACTTGGTTCAGTGATGAACACTTGCATCGCAAACCTGCGGCCTTAAGTTGCATCCCTGGAACTGAAAGTCTACAGGGAGGGTCGCACCCCAGGGCAGGGACACACTGAAGGTTGGTGTGTGTCAGTCAGGGCACAGCAGGCAGGCATCAATGGAGTCAGAAGCCGGGTAGGGAGAACCCGCAAGCGCCCCTCCTAAGAGCCTGGCACAGCTGCCCTGGCTGAGGAACCCATTGTCCAACTGCTGCTTGCACAAGCGGTTCCATTTCCTGGACGGGCCCAGTGCCCCCCTTCTCTGGCCGGGTCAACTGAGGACATCTAGGGGTGGACTTCTCCCCTCCTTGCCCCTCGGGTGTTATTCCAGTGTCCCAGGACTCTGAAATGGGCACTTGAAGCTGCCTTGGCCGGACTGTGGCCCTTTTGTGGCTTAGTTTCTCCAGAGTGAAGTAGGAGGTGCTGTCAGGCCTGCCCCTGCAAGTGCCTCACTGAGACCCCAGACATGTCGCTGCCCGTGTCCTTTGCCTTGGTTATGTTTGATCAGGGGCGCTCACCCCCTTCAAGTGCCCACAGGAGGGTGGGCAGATGGGTTCAGGGCTCCCCCCGGGGTACAGTCCCCCCCCCCCCCCCACCGTCCGCACTGCCTTTGCAGAACCACTCCTGGAGCGAGCTCTACTCCTTTGCGCTCTTCAAGGCCATGAGCCACATGCTGTGCATCGGGTACGGGAGGCAGGCCCCTGAGAGCATGACCGACATCTGGCTCACCATGCTCAGCATGATCGTGGGGGCCACCTGCTATGCCATGTTCATCGGACACGCCACTGCCCTCATCCAGTCTCTGGACTCATCCCGGCGCCAGTACCAGGAGAAGGTCAGAGCGGGGAGGCCATGCCTTGGGTCTGCCTTGGGTAGAATCTGGGCAGGGAGGGGGAAGGGTAGGATTCTAAGAGCTCAGGACAGAGTCAAAGGTGCCAGGCTGGGGTAGATGAGCTGAAGGGACAGGAGCCCACAGGTCCCTGGGGCCCATTTCTGAGTGTTCTGGGGTGAACCTTTGGAGAGGATAGAGTGAACAAAGAGTGTATCCTCCAGGCTGGTCCTAGGGACGGCTGCTTTGGAGCAATTGCAGCCCAAAGGGCAGGAGCCCTGCCTTCAACCACCTGCAGCTCCAGGCTCTGCAGTGGGCCTTAGTTCCCCACCCCCTACAGTGACAGCCGGGTCACCCGGGCTCTGTGCCAGGTGCTGGTGTCCGGAAGCCTCCGTCTCGCACCCAAACATGAGCTGGTGCTGCCACCCACCCGCCGTCACGGGGTCTGCTGAGATAAGGACAGCTGTGGTTTAGAAGTGGGGCTGGAGCAGCCCTGGGGTACTGTGCTGGGGACAGCCTGGCACCCACACCCCAGCCCTGCTAGGGAGGACTTGACTCTGTTGTCCCCCAGGTCCCGGTGGCAGGACTCGGGATGGAAGTCAACATGCATACTGATGTTGACACTGTAGATAACCGCGTCTCAGAAATATGAGCCAGACACCCTAAGGTGCCCACACTGTGGTATCACATAGCCCAGGGTGGCCTCAAACTCACTCTAAAACAGAGGATGACCTTGAACTCCTGACCCTCCTGCTAGTGATGGGGTTAAAGGTTAAATAACAGCCTAGGCTGAGGCAGATGCAGGAGGACAGCAAGAGCAGAAGAGCGAGACTGACTCAGTAGTAAGTAGGAAGAGCTGGGGGGATCAGCAGTACAGCTCCGCCTAGAATCCTAAGCCTAAATTTATCTGCCAACTGGTGTCTCAGGTTGTCATCTCACCAGTGAGGAGGCTGAGTTCAAATTCCAGGCCAGCCTGGACTACATAGTGAGACCCTGAGTAGGGGCTCTGTGACTACAGTGCTGCACTAGCATCTGTGAAGACCTGAGTTCCACCCCAGCATCATAAACCTGTCACCGCGGTACTTGAGGCTAGCCTGGGCTACATGAAACCCCGTCTCCAAACAAAATACATCATTTGTTTTTGGTGTTGCTGGACTTGTCATCTCCCTGGGTCCCCGAGCTAGGTGGCACCGGGCTGGGCCTCTCTCTGGGGCAAACACTGACCCTGCTCTTCTCCCTTCAGTACAAGCAAGTAGAACAATACATGTCCTTCCACAAGCTGCCTGCTGATTTCCGCCAAAAAATCCACGATTACTATGAACACCGGTACCAGGGGAAGATGTTTGATGAGGAGAGCATCCTCGGGGAGCTCAACGGGCCGCTGCGTGAGGTGAGGTGGCTGCAGCCACACCCCAGAATCCCATGGACACTGACATATGCTGTGGGTGCCCCTGTCCAACACCTGCAGTCCTGCCTGCTTCAAACACCAAGCTACAGTCTCCTAGGTGCAGAACATAAAACACACATCTGCGCAACCACGTTCCATCCCAGACCCTGGAGAGGGGCCTTCTTGCCTCTCCTGTCATCTGGGCCCTTACTTATTTCATGCATGTGGATGTTTTGCTTGCATGTGGTACCTGCGGAGATCAGAAGAGAACATTGAATCCCCTGGGACTAGAGTTACAGACAGCTGTGAGCTACCATGTGGTTGCTGGGAATTGAACCAGGTTCCCTGGAAGAACAGCCAATGCTCTAACCACTGATTCATCCCTCCTGCCCCCACCTTTTAAGATTTTTTTTACATGTGTGTGTGCGTGTGTGTATGTGCCTACAAGTGTGTTCAGGTGCCCATGGAGGCCAGAAGAGGGTGCCTGATCATTAGAGCTGCCAGATGTGGCTGCTGGGATCAAATTCTGGGCCCTCATGATTGAACAACAGTTTCTTTTATTTCTTCCTTTTTTTTTTTAAAGATTTATTTATTTATTAAGTATACAGTGTTCTGCCTGCATATGTCCCTGCAGGTCAGAAGAGGGCAGCATATTTCATTACAGATGAAATATGTACATAGAGCCATCATGTGGTTGCTGGGAATTGAACTCAGGACCTTTGGAAGAGAAGCCAGTTCTCTTAACCTCTGAGCCATCTCTTCAGTCCCTCTTTCTTTCTTTTTATATGTATTGGTGTTTTGCCTACACATATGTCTGTGTGAGTTACAGACAGTTGTGAGCTACCATGTGGTTGCTGGGAATCGAACCCAGGTCCTCTGGAAGAGCAGCCGGTGTTCTTGACCACTGAGCCATCTCTGCAGCCCCCCAAGCAGCAAACGCTCCTAACCACTAAGAAACCTCTTGAGCCCCGTCTCCTTTTTAAATGCATACATGCATACGTCCATGTGTACACGTTGTACACGTATGTACATGGAAGCCGGAAGACAACTTGAATGTTGCCCTTGGGACCATCAGACAGGGTCTCTCACTGGCCTGGAGTTGAGCGACTCAGCTAGGCAGGCTGGCCCCTGTCTCTGTCTCCACAGGCCTGGGATGCCAGGTGCACAGCAGCCTCAGCACGACCAGGGCAGAGGCCCCAGGAGGGATTTCGAGGAGGAGAGCCTTGGGGGCCGCAGGGCCTGGGACCCACGCCAGGAGGCGGCCTGTCCTTTGTGGAGAGCCTAGTTCACAGGCTACAAAGTGCACGAAGCACATGGCTTTGTAGGGCACCCACATCCACTCCCAGCCCTAGAACTTTACCAGCCGCCCACAGGAAACGCCTCCTCCAAGCCAGAGTTTCTCTGTGTAACTCTGGCTGTGCCGGAACTCACTCTGTAGACCAGGTTGGCCTCAAACTCAGAGATTCGCCTGCCCTTGCCTCCCAAATTCTGGGATTAAAAGCGTGCGCCACCACAGTATGGCCCTTTTTTTCCATTTCTGAGACAAGGTTTCACTCTACAACACAAGGTGACCTCAAATTCATGGCAATCCTCCTGCCTCAGCCTCCCGAGTGCTGTGGGCCACCTTGTCTGGCTCAGTGGTCACTTTTTCATGTGTCCCTCTGACTCACAGTCGCGACCCAGTAGTGAGTCATGGAGGCTGGTCTCCATGAGTTGCTTGCTGGGTTCTTAGCAATGCCCTTGACTGAAGCGTCCTGGCTGGAATGACATTTCATATATAACCAAGAGAATGGGTGGCCCAAAGGCACGAGGACGCGGTCGGCCTCCTTTTCCTTCAGAAGTCTTTTACTGTTTCTGTGAGACAGGGTCTCACATGGCCGAGGCCGTCCTAGAGCTTCTTATGTAGGTGATGCTAACCTTGAACTCCTGACCGTCCTGCCTCCACTCCAGCGCTGTGATGATAGGCCTGCATGACCTGGCTCATGCCATGCTGGGGCTTAGGGATGGAACCCAGGGACTCATACGTGCCTGGAAGAGCTCTGCCCACTGAACTCCATCCCTCCTTTGATCCTTTTGGGTATTTTTGTGGTCCTGTTATCTACAAAGAGACCTACAAAGTTTGACTTTCCCAGTCCAGTGTCTGTCACCCATCCCATGGTGGTGTGGGACTTGGGACTTTGCCTAGGAGGTTGGATAGGAGCTGAGGGGCCACTGTCTAGCACAGAGACTGAGGGTCTGAGTTACCAAGCTAGTCTGTCACTTGGCTGTCCTCCCTCCTGCCCACAGGAGATTGTGAACTTCAACTGCCGGAAGCTGGTGGCTTCCATGCCACTGTTTGCCAATGCAGACCCCAACTTTGTCACGGCCATGCTGACAAAGCTCAAGTTCGAGGTCTTCCAGCCTGGCGATTACATCATCCGAGAGGGGACCATCGGCAAGAAGATGTACTTCATTCAGCACGGGGTGGTGAGCGTGCTCACCAAGGGCAACAAGGAAATGAAGTTGTCAGACGGCTCCTATTTTGGGGGTGAGTACTCCAAGGCAAGGCAGAGATCTGGATGGAACTGGACAGTGGACAGCTCCAGCCCAGGGAGGTCCAGGAGGGTTTGAGTCAGCAGCGGGTGGGTCTGAGTGTGTCCTGGGTGGGTTTGACTGTGTCCTGGGTGGGTTTGAGTATGTCCTGGGTGGGTTTGAGTGTGTCCTGGGCGGGTTTGAGTGTGTCCTGGGCAGGTTTGACTGTGTCCTGGGCGGGTTTGACTGTGTCCTGGGTGGGTCTGACTGTGTCCTGGG
>NC_022027.1:4050173-4050455 GCF_000317375.1 Microtus ochrogaster | reverse complement strand
TGTGTCCTGGGCGGGTTTGACTGTGTCCTGGGCGGGTTTGACTGTGTCCTGGGCGGGTTTGAGTGTGTCCTGGGCGGGTTTGACTGTGTCCTGGGTGGGTCTGACTGTGTGTCCTGGGTGGGTTTGACTGTGTCCTGGGTGGGTTTGAGTGTGTCCTGGGCAGGTCTGAGTGTTTCCTGGGTGGGTTTGACTGTGTGTCCTGGGTGGGTCTGACTGTGTCCTGGGTGGGTTTGACTGTGTGTCCTGGGCAGGTTTGAGTGTGTCCTGGGCGGGTTTGACTGT
>NC_022027.1:4042551-4050023 GCF_000317375.1 Microtus ochrogaster | reverse complement strand
TGTGTCCTGGGTAGGTCTGAGTGTGTCCTGGGTGGGTCTGACTGTGTCCTGGGTGGGTTTGAGTGTGTCCTGGGCAGGTCTGAGTGTGTCCTGGGTGGGTTTGAGTGTGTCCTGGGCGGGTTTGAGTGTGTCCTGGGCGGGTTTGACTGTGTCCTGGGTGGGTCTGAGTGTGTCCTGGGCAGGCAGTTGTGCACAGGGCATGAAGTTCACTCTTGTCTTTGCAGAAATCTGCCTGCTCACAAGGGGCCGGCGCACAGCCAGTGTGCGGGCTGACACCTACTGCCGCCTCTACTCACTAAGTGTAGATAATTTCAACGAGGTGCTGGAGGAGTACCCCATGATGCGGCGTGCCTTTGAGACCGTAGCCATTGACCGCCTGGACCGCATCGGTGAGCTACCAGACTGCCTGAGAGGGGTCCCGGGATACAGAAAGGACAGGGTGCTGAGGAGTGTCTGGGTGACACAGTGTCTTCCTGGAGCGAACATAGCAGGCAAAGGCCCTGGGGTGAAAAGGCAAGAAGAGCCAGAAACAGGGCCTGGTGGAAACAGCTCTGGCTCAATAAACCAGGCACATTAGCAAAGTTCTATGTCAGGCATGGAAGGCAGGGAGAGGTGGGAGCTCCTGGTGACAGGACATAGGAACCAGGTGTTAAGATAGTGGCCCGAATCAGAGGGCACACAGCAAGCGCTCAGACACACGCACACACGACAGGGACTCTCTACAGAGTGTGCGTGCTGGATACACTTGCTGTATGCGGCAGGCAATTAGCATGCACTTACCACACGAGAGGCACTCAGTACTTGGAAATACAGTGGGTGCTGAGAACATGCCTGCTGCTGGACTCAGACTGGCTGCAGAGGCAGGTGGCCAAGCTAGCGCTCACCTTTGCTTTGCCCGCAGGCAAGAAGAACTCCATCTTGCTGCACAAGGTTCAGCACGACCTCAGCTCGGGCGTGTTCAACAACCAAGAGAATGCTATCATCCAGGAGATTGTCAAGTATGACCGTGAGATGGTGCAGCAGGCAGAACTGGGTCAGCGTGTGGGGCTCTTCCCACCACCACCACCGCCGCAGGTCACCTCAGCCATTGCCACTCTGCAGCAGGCCGTGGCCATGAGCTTCTGCCCGCAGGTGGCGCGCCCGCTAGTGGGGCCCCTGGCACTCGGCTCCCCACGCCTCATGCGCCGCGCACCCCCAGGGCCTCCGCCTCCTGCAGCCTCACCAGGGCCGCCTACGGCCAGTCCCCCGGCCGCGCCCTCCAGTCCCCGGGCACCGCGGACCTCGCCCTACGGTGCACCCGGCTCCCCAGCCACCCGCGTGGGACCCGCACTGCCCGCGCGCCGTCTGAGCCGAGCCTCGCGCCCGCTGTCCGCCTCGCAGCCCTCGCTGCCCCACGGCGCACCCACGCCCAGCCCCGCGGCCTCCACGCGCCCGGCCAGCAGCTCCACGCCACGCCTGGGACCCGCGCCCGCGCCCACCGCCCGGACCGCTGCACCCAGCCCGGACCGCAGGGACTCAGCCTCCCCTGGCGCTGCGGGTGGTCTGGACCCGCTGGACACTGCGCGCTCGCGCCTCTCTTCCAACTTGTGACCCTTGCGCGCCGCCCCGCGGGCTGGGCGGGGCCATCATCCACACCAAAGCCATGCCTCGCGCCGCCCGCCCCGTGCCCGCGCAGAAGCCATAGAGGGACTTAGGTAGCTTAGGTGGCTGGCGGCCTTGCGCCCGGCTGCCCACCCGCCCCCATCGCCCTGCGCCCACCCCATTGCCCCTGCCCCAGCGGCGGCCGCGCACGGGAGAGGGAGGGGCGCGATCACCTCGGTGCCTCAGCCCCAATCTGGGACGGGGACGGGACGGCCCCGGCCAAGAACCTGGCTATGCCCCGCATTTGCGGTGGCTGCCAAGGAAGGATATGGATCAAGTGCAATACTCGGCCCGCCGGCTTCCCGCTGCCCCAGCCCGGCAAGCTCATGCAATAACCAGCCTGGCCCCTGCCCACGCGTCCGAGTGACCTCCCTCAGGCACCCAGGGGCGGGCTTCACGGCCAAGCCGGTGTGGGGGCAAGGCTGTCCCCGCCGTCGCCATGAATGTACTGACGAGCCGAGGCAGCAGCGGCCCCCACGCCCCATTAACCCACACCCCATTCCGCGCAATAAACGACAGCATTGGCGCCCAGGGCCGAGTCTGCTTGCTTTGGTGGGTTTGTGCGACGCCAGAAAGTGGCGGCTGGTATAAGCGGACACAGACTCAAATATTTATTTTATTTACACTATGCACAAGTCTAGGGACAGTACGGGGTGGGTCAGCTGAAGAAGTAGGTGGACCTCATCACCTGTCCCAGATCGAAGTTACCTGCGGAGCCAAAAGAGCATGGAGCTGAGGCTAGGTCAACTGGACATGCCTCGAAGGGCCAGTGCCCCTTTAAAACCCCTTTTTAAACCCTTACCTTTCTCTGGCAGGGACCTTAGTGTCTCCTGCAGCTTGGTGACCAGGGCAAGTTCCGATGGCTTCAGGGACCTGGTGGTGTAAACAGGACATGAGTAGGGGAACAGGCGGCAGGCAGGGACCAGGCCTCAGGAAGAGGGGCCGCTTACCTGTAGAAAGAGCAGAACCGTTTCTCCAGGAACTTAGCCAGGTCCTCCAGGATTGGCTGGCTATGTAGGCGCACAAACTGCTCGCGACACACCTGAGGGGTGACAGCTCTGAGTCACCCATGGTACAGACTCGTGGGGTCCCTGAGAGTAGGGGCTGGAAATACCTCGTTCATCACCGGGATGTCAGCGGCATGCGTCCAGAAGCAGTCGTGCACAGAGACGAAGGTCAGGCCCCTCCTGGCCAGGGAGATTCCGAGTGAGGCAGCTGCTGCCTGCTCACTGCCCCCAACCTCATTCTGAGTCCCCAGCACACCCAGGTTCCCCAGTGCTCTAAGCAGTAGATGTTCAGGAAGACACTAACCTCACACACCCTCAAACCACTCGCCCATTCAAATCCCAGCTCAGTCCAGTGGCAGGCGCCGGGCACAAGGACCCTGCCCTTCACTGGCAGTGTCTACCCACTCACTACATGCAACCCCATCATCACTGTCCTGTCGCGTCACCACAGCCCCAGAGAGACAGCTACATCACAGATGGACTGCCCACGCATGTACCGTGGGTCCACCTGTAGCAAGTGTGTGCCTGCCCTGGGACACACCTGTGGCAGTGCAGGGCGGTCAGCATCATGTGGGAGGAGTCCAGGGAGTGGATGAAGTTGGGTGGGAAGCCATTCTTCTGCTTCAGAGTGTTGGGCTTCCTGTGGACCCAGAAGCGCTAGGCCTGGCACCCTCCTGGCCCGTCTCTCTCTCCCAGCCCCTCCCCTCCCTGCATCCGGGACTCACTGACTGATGTTCATCGAGCTGGTAAAGGTGATGCTCTGGATGCCACCTTTCACCTGCAGGCCAGGGTTGGGGGTTGGTGAGTGCAATCCTGGGCGGGAGGAGGGGAGGGGAGGGGAGGAGAGGGGCCTTCCCGGGTACCTGGACCTTGGCCTCACGGTGATAGGGCTGTATGATGGGGATACCCAGGGGTGTGACCCACTCCACAGGCCAGCCCGCGTGAGAGATGAGGTTGGCGCTCTCAGTCAGCCAATGCTGAGGGTGTGACGGTACACCTGGTCAGATGGGCAGGCCACAGAGGGGAGGCCCGCCCCGCCCCGCCCCCCAGGGAGAGTTGGGCGGTGACTCACCTGTATGGCCCGGGTGCTGGAGAACATCTCCTGTAGGCTATTGAAGACCAAGCGCACGAGGTAGTGTGAAGCTTCCCAGACAAACTCCTGCGGGGGCGGAGGGTGACATGAATGGCAGGCGGGTGGGTGGGGCTAGCAGGTTGCCTCTCCCCTTGGCCCAGAGCCAGAACCCAGGGCTACAGGACTACCACTGTTGGGAAGACCTTGGCTCCGGTCCCAGTGATGAAGGGAGCACGCAGGTGGGGACCCGGCAGGCTGCACACCTGGGGGAAGTCGCTGAGTTCGCGCAGACGCTTCTCTATCTGCAGGCGCCCACCATAGCGCGTAACCCCATACACCACGGTCATCACGGTCTGCTTCACCACCTTGCGGGTGATGAAGCCCTTCAGCACCTGGGCCACCTGCAGGCCCTCCTTGGCGTCCTGCTGGCGGAACTCCTCCACCTGGATGGAGTCAGGAAGCAAGGAAGCCCTGTCACGCCACCTCCCCACCAGGGATTCTATGGGATTCTACTCAGACATCAGCAAGAAAGGACAGGGACCCTGGCACCCACCTGTGTTGCCACCTCCCTGTACACATCTTGGGGCAGGTCCGAGGGCGTTAGGTTGACAGAGGCTGCACCAGCGCTGTCCCGGCCCAGTGCAGCATAATGCTGCAAACCATTGCAGGAGCCATCCTGGCCACAAGGGGTGCTCATGAGCTGAGCCCAAGTAAAACAGGCATCATCCTGCATCCCAGTGCAAATAAAAAAGGAGGTCTTCGGGAGACTGGGGACCCGCCTCCCTTACAAAGCAAAGCCACTGTATCAGGAGGCCAGTTCCACAGGGCAATCCCAGTTAAAGATGAGACCCCACTGCAAGTACCAGGTCTCAGGGGGCAGTTCACTCACGGGCTCACCTGGTGAACCGGCAGGTGGGAGATATAAGCAGCGGGGTCTGGGGACCTGACTGCTTGTGCTATCTCCATGCAGCAGGCCAGGGTCTGCCAGGGCTCATCAGCTTCCATCCACCATTTTCGGCCCTGTGGAGCATAAGACCCACAGGACTCAGGGGTCAGCAAAAGCCAGCCAGGGCAGCTCAGGAGACACCAGGCAAGCGCGTGCGCGCGCATGCGTGTGTGTGTGTGCGTGCGTGCGTGCGTGCGTGTGTGTGTGTGTGTGTGTGTGTGTGTGTGTGTGTGTTGGGGGCGATGAGGAGGGCCACTCATGGGACAGCTGTCAGCTGCTACTGGGCACGTTGAGAGGGACATAGTGGGCAGCAGGGAAGGAGACAGCTGGAGTCGGGGTTGAGAGATCTGAGTGCACAACGGGCTGGGAGGAACAGAGCAAGAGGCAGGAATGGGAGCAGCTAGGGAAAAGCACGCGATTCCCCACCGTCATGGGGTTGTCTGCAGAATCCAAGATCTCCTCCATAATTTGGTCTGCGAAAGCCAGGCGCATGCTCAGAGAGTCACGCTTCTTGAGGCCAGTCAGGTTGACCAGGTGGATTTTGAGCCAGTCAAGGCCACGCAACCCCAGCGGCCGGCCTTCGGCAAACTCCAACAGCGCACGTGCCAAATCGCTGCCCAGGTGGTTGAAGTGCGGTGGGCAGGGGTAGGTGCGGCCGCGGAAGTCCATGTTGTGTGGCAGCCAGAAGACACGATCCCGCAGGTGCTGTGCCAGCGACAGCCGATACAGGGCTTCGCTGCGCAGGCTGTGCATCTCCCGAGCAGTTTTGAGGCAGCGCGCCAGCTCCTTCCGCAGCTCCGCCTTGTGCACAGGCGAGGAGCCGGGTGGCAGGTGCTGCCGGGCTGGCTGTGGCGCCTCTGAGCGTGGAGGAGGAACACCCAGGCGCACACAGCCCTTGTCCCTGAAGACCTGCAGCACCAAGTCTAGCAGGCGCCCGTTGACACGCCAGGCGCAGTTCCCCAGCTGCGTAAGCGCGTCCAGGGCACCATGCAGTTGGGCGGGAGCGCAGCGCTCCAGGAGATGCTGGTGCTGCGTGGTGCCCTCCGTGGCACGCATCAGTTTGGTAGAGCTCAGAAGGTAGGCCCCGGCGTGCGGTGACGTCCAGGGCAACGGTGGGCACAGCATAGGCACTTCTGTGGTCTCGAAGGTTAGTGTGGGTTCCGCTGCCGTCTCTAGCAGCTGTGTGAAGGCAGGGTGAGGCTTGAGGATGCCGACCTGGGGAAGACAGCAGACACAAGGGGCATGCACAAGGGGCTGAGCACGGGCATTCTCTGCCACCACACAGGGAGGAGGGAATCCCCCACCCCCACCCAGCTCTCCACACACATCCCAACACAGATAGGGATGAGAGAGCAGCGCTGCTCAGAGTTGTCAGAGCCCCACGGAATGGATGGCACAGCCATGTTGCCCTGCATCGTTAGGCCCCTCACAAGCCCTCATTCAGGCCCTGCGGCCGCCTGCTCACCTGGCGGTAGCTTCGGAAGGAGTACACGTGGTAGAGCACCGGGATGAGGTGGCACGAGCCCTGCGGGGCAGCCAGGCTGCGTGGCATCTGCACGGCCTGCACCAGCAACTCAGCCAGCTGCTTTCCCAGCTGCAGCAGCACCGGCACGGACCAGGGCTGCTGTGGCGGGGTCTCCGGAGGGCCCAGCAACTCCCAGTACTCCCGAGGAAGGAAGGGCGCCTCCACCTGCAGGAAGAGCTGATCAGGAGAGCCCAGGGCTGCCCATGTTCTCTAAACAGGGAGCGAGACTCGGACGGACTGATGTAGTTGGGGAGGGTGCTGAGGAAAGTGGTGAAGGAGTGTGATGAGCAGGAAGCCTGCCCCCTTCACCTGCGTGTTGGAAGCCAGCAGTCGGAGGTACTGCGAGTATCGCTGTCCCAGCTTCTCCACGTGGTTGGTAACCTGCTTCTGCTTCACCAAATGCCGATTTAAGACCCGAAGGCCCAGGTCATGAGCCAGGTGGAGGAGGGGCTCACCCTGTGACGGCAGAACCCGCAGAACCTAGGTGCAACAAGAGTTGAAGCTGTGGTTGCCTGAATACAGCTGCCTGTCCTCCGCCCGGGCACCCCAGCCCTGGCCGCCTGTCCTCCGCCCGGGCACCCCAGCCCTGGCCCACCTGCAGCAGCATGCTGACAAACTCTCCTTCACTGAGCAGGCACAAGAACGGGTAGAGGGTGGGCTGGCCTTCCTGTGCCTGGCAGGCCATGGTGGCCTTGGTCTGCCGCAGGACTTGCAGCAGCTCCACTTCCCACTGCCCTTGCAGCGTCTTCAGTGTCTTCCGCTACGGGAGAGCAGCGTCACAACCTGAGCTAGAATTTCCTGCCAAGATCTCCCAGGACCTGGACTGGGGGAAGCCCTTACCGCCTCAATGACCTCCTTGGTCATTTCTGGGGCCTTCTCCACCGACTGGACACTGACATTGGCACTCAGCTCCACACGGAGCTGCTGGGAAAAAAGGTCCTGCAGGGTCTCCAGGGGCAGGTGCAGTTTCGGGTAGGACTTGGGACCATTCTGCTGGGCAGAGAGGCGAGTGAGGCAGGGGCACAGGAGACAGAACACCCTGCGCAGGCAAGAAGCCCCATCACTGCCTCTGTCAAAGTGTGCCCACTCAAATAATCTGGAGGACTAGAAACTGAACACACGTGTACCCAACATCTGGACACCTGACACGTGTATTCAACATCTGGACACCTGACACGTGTTCTCGACATCTGGACACCTGACACGTGTACTCAACAGCTGGACACCTGACACGTGTTCTCGACATCTGGACACCCGAAACATGTACTCAACATCTGGACA
>NC_022027.1:4031730-4042431 GCF_000317375.1 Microtus ochrogaster | reverse complement strand
GACACCTGACACGTGTACTCAACAGCTGGACACCTGACACGTGTACTCAACATCTGGACACCTGACACGTGTACTCAACAGCTGGACACCTGACATGTGTACTCAACAGCTGGAACATGGACACAGGCACCTGACACATGTACTCACAACAGTCCAGCATCCATGGACAAATGAACAGACACACTAGAATACTACTAAGCCATGAATAGGAACAAGGCTCCAATACACACCACAGTATAGAGGGACCATGAGGACACTGTCATCAGTGAGCCAGGCACACAGTATCAGGCTCCATGACAGAAAATGTCCAGGACAGGAGAATCCAGAGAAAGCTCACCTGTGAAGGTGAGTCTTCCCGATGCAGAGGAAAGGAAATGAGGCTGCCATGGTGGCTTCGTGCCTGGGGCTCACCTTGGCATAGATCTCCCTGAGCAGTGTGCACGTGTTGACTGGACTTGGCGCCTGTGGCGGTGGACTGAAGGCAGGCTCAGCCTTGACCACTGCTCTCAGCAGCGCGGCCTGCTCCTCTCCTGCCAGGGCCAGGTCAGTGAAGAGCTGCTGAGGCTGAAAGCCATTTTCCTTCATCTGCTTCAGACACCTGAGGCAAAAGGGGTGGGATGGCGTAAGCTGAGCACTCAAGGGGCTACCTTGCCCCCAGGACAGGGCCGCCCAGCACATTCCTGACTCACTTCTGGATGGTGTGGACATCCTGGTCCCTGCGTCCCATGCACTGGAGTGCGGCAGCATAGGACCACAGGTTGGGGGAAAGGCCAGCATCCTTCAGCATGACGAACACGTATACCATCTCCTTGAAGGAGCCCTGGGGGAAGGGGTGGGGCAGTGAGGAACAATGGCACCTGGACCTCCTTCTCTGAGATCCCTAGAAAACTACTCTCTACATCAGTGATTTGGGAGGGGACCTAGGAACAGGTGGACCACAGGGTGTCCTTCTGAGGAACACTGCATTACTGGGGATTGAACCTGGGGCCTCTTGCAGGCCAGGTATGTGGTCTACCATTGAGCTCCAAAACCTACCTGTCTGTGTTTTATTGCTGGCTTTAATGATTTATTTATTCGTGATTTATGTACATGGGTGTTGTGCTTGCATGTACATCTGTGTGAGGGTGTGAGATCCCCTGGAACTGCCATGTGGGTGCTGGGAACTGAATCTAGCTTCTCTGCAACAGCAGCCAGTGCTCTTAACCACTGAGCCACCTCTCCAGCCCGATGTTGGCTTATTTTTTTGTTGTTGTTTGTTTGTTTGCTGGCCTGGAACCATGCAGATCAGGCTAGCCTCAAATTCAGAGATTC
Source organism: Microtus ochrogaster (assembly GCF_000317375.1). Lineage (NCBI taxonomy): Eukaryota > Metazoa > Chordata > Mammalia > Rodentia > Cricetidae > Microtus > Microtus ochrogaster. The sequence continues at coordinate 4,041,120 of NC_022027.1, read as the reverse complement.
TGCCTCCCATCTGTCTTATGTTCCTTTTCTCATTTTCCTTTTGTTTTTCTCTTTGAAATAAGCTCTTTAAGAGCGAGAGAGCGGGCGGTGGTGGCGCACGCCTTTAATCCCAGCACTTGGGAGGCAGAGGCGGGAGGATCTCTGTGAGTTCGAGGCCAGCCTGGTCTACAAAGGGAGTTCCAGGACAGGCTCCGAAGCTACAGAGAAACCCTGTCTCGAAAAAACAAAAACAAAAACAAAAAAAAGAGCAGATGCTCTTCCGGGGACCTGGGCTCAATCCCAGCACCCACATGGCCTCACACCTGTCTGTAACTCCAGTTGCAGGGCTTCTGACACCCTCACAGACATACATGCAGGCCAAACACCGATGGACATAAAATAAAAATAAATCACCCACACATACAAAAAAAGGGTCAGGTGTACTGGTGCTCGCCTTTAATCCCAGCACTAGGGAGGGAGAGGCAGGTGGATCTCTGTGAGTTCAAGGTCAGCGTGGTCCAGACAGGGAGTTCCAGGACAGTCAGAACTACACAGAAAAACCCTGTCTTGAAAAAAAAGAAAAAGAAAGAAAGAAAGAAAGAAAGAAAGAAAGAAAGAAAGAAAGAAAGAGGTCTTGTTGTGTTTCTCAGGCTCATTTTGAACTCCTAGACTGACATTCTCCTGCCCTGCCAAGGTGCTGGGGAAGAAACAGAACTCAGAGCACAGGTTTCCAGCTCGGGAATTTATGAAAAAGAGCAAGTTCCCGACCCTGGAGCACCAAAAGTCCCCAAGCTTCAGGGCCATTGGGACAGGAGGCTCAGAAGCCCCACACAGAATTACACTTCAGGTATTCTCAGTTTCTTATTTTCAGAGGCGAAGGAGAACGGGGTTTTTACTTTGCAGACCAGGCTGGCCTTGAACTCAGAGACCCACTTGCCTCTGAGGGCCAGGATTAAAGGTGTGCACCACCACGACCCGGCTCCTCTGTTGGTTTTTGTTGTTGTTGGTTTTTAAGGGAAGAGTTTTTTTTTTTTTTGGTTTTTCGAGACAGGGTTTCTCTGTGGCTTTGAAGCCTGAACTGGAACTATCTCTGTAGACCAGACTGGCCTCGAACTCACAGAGATATGCCTGCCTCTGCCTCTGCCTCCCGAGTGCTGGAATTAAAGGCGTGCGCCACCATCGCCCGGCAAGGGAAGAGTTTTCTACCTGAGAAGCCTGAAGGAAGTTGAAGCAGGCTCACCTTTCGGGCCCAGCCGAGCATCACGGTATTATACATGTCCAGCGTAAGCAGCTGCTGCCTGTCACACTTGCTGTGCTGAGTGACCAGCACGTGGTGGGCAAGGGGCATGTTGTCAGTGCAGGCGCAGCACTCAAAGAAAGCCAGAAATTTCTGCTGGAGCAGCAACAAGTTTGCCTCCACCACCTTGGCCTGCCTCCTGCCTGGGGTGCAGGAACTCAGCTTCAGCATGGCAGCCTGCAGGGCCCAGGTCAGCTGCTGCTCCTCCTCCTCTGAGCTCTTGGGTGCCCCCTTCTTGCTCTGCTGCAGGCAGCTGGCCAGCTTCTTGCTCCAGATCCGGGGCTCCGTGAGCAGTGTGTAGCTTTGCTTCTGCTGGTCAAGAAATCTCTCCTGGCGCTTCTGCTTCATCTGTTTCTCAGCCTCCAGCTTCTGGGCCCAGCGGCCGCTATGGCCCTTCAGGGGCCGGTCCATTGGCCCCTTCTTCACCACCACCTGGGACAAGCTCTCCGCCTGCAGCTGCCGCACCCGAGCCTCCAGCACTGCAAAGAGCAGAGGAAGTTTGGGGACCGTCTTCTGCACCTCAGGATGCTCTGAGCCTAGCCCCAGGGTCATCCCAAACATCCTCCTGGTGATCATCGTGCCTTGCTCTGCCTGCCAAACCTCCTGCTCCCCACAGCCTGCTGCTCTCCCTCCTTCACTCCACCTCAGGGCCTTCGCACATGCTGGAACCTGCCTTTTCTGATTCAGGCACATACTTGATACACCTGGGGAGCGACACAACAAATATCCCTAGCTCTGTGGCCCAAGTCAGTTGACCAAATGTTCACATTCTCTCCAACCATGCAGGGGTCCCTGCCACACAGCTTTCAGAGGTGACTAAGCTAGTGCTCCAAAAGGTCAAAGCCTGGCCAGGAACACAGCATACAGGGGCAGCCACGGTAGGTGGTGAGTGCAGAAACAGAGCAGGCTCATCCCCAGGCCCTCAATACAAGTGTTCTTAGGACTAGCTGACTACCATTTCCAGAACTCCAGTCCCCGGCCCAAGGTCAGCATGAGTCAGGGGCCTGGCTCTGATTTGTACAAAAAAAGTTGGGAGTGGAAGGGGTGCATAGGAGAGGCCGGAAGCTCTGGGTGAGCTCCCGTCTCAATGCACCTGACAAGGCAGAGGGTGCACCTATGTGGGGCCTCCTGACAACTGAGAACGGGTGTGGACTGCACCCGCAGAGACCCCAGAGAGAGGAGAGACGTCAGCAGGACTGACCCCAGTGAGTGCTCGTGTTCACAACAGAAAGAGACCTCATGGGAAAAGACGCACAGTATGCACTAAGTCTCTGCTACCCTCCTCTGGTCAGATGACAGATCCCATCATGTTGAGACGGGAACCAACAGTTGCTGACAATGGAACAGGACCATAGCTGTGCACCATCTCAACGTATGTGTCCGTCCCTCTACCTTCTGAGGCTACCATGCAGACATGACATTGGATCAGGAGGGAAGCCTGGCCTGGCCTGGCCTGGCCTGGCCTGGCCTGGGGCAGCCTGTCCACTAGACTTGGTTGCCTTAAAATTGGGTTCCAAAGCTGAGTGGTATTGCTCACCTTTAATCCCAGCACTTGGGAGACAGAGGCAAGAGGATCTCTGAGTTCAGGACCAGTCTGGTACCGAGCAAGTTCGAGCAACCTTGTCTTAAAAAACAAACTAACAAATTGGATTCCAACTTCACCTTGACTGTACGGGACACAAACTGGAGACTCTACCTTAGCAGAAGACATTCCAACAAATGGACCGCGGGCATTTGTTCAGGTTTAATTTGGGCTCTCAACTGTCTTCCAAGTCCCAGGTAGAAATCTGGGGCCCAGGGAATAAAATAACAGCTCCCAGAAACAGCCCAGCACACAAGAGGACCCAACAGGCCACGTATAGGACATCCGGCCCACACCACCTGCTGGGTGTACTCTACTGTCTTGGTGTGCTCAGGTACAGTGAGGAGCATTCCTCAAGGCCTCCACTGTAAGGAGTGTGAACCCTGCACAGGGGTAAAGGGGTATGGAAGGGCTTGGGATGCGGCTTACCCTCCAGCAGCTCAGCATGGCCCCACTCCTTCTGGGCATCTTGCTCACGGGGACTGGCGGCAGAGCTCCGTCTGGAGCTGCAGAGGCCACTGAGGGTCCCTGAAACACAGAGGGTGAGACTGCACGTTAACCACCCCAGCGCTCCGGAGGCTGAGGTAGGAGGGTCTCCAGCTGGAGTCCAGCCTAAGCCACAGGAAGAAATGGTATCAAAAGATGACAGTCAGACATGGAGGTGCAGGTTTGCGATCTCAACACTCAGGAGACTGAAGCAGTAGGGCAGGAATCCGAATCCAACATCCAGCATGAGCCACGTGGAAGAACCACGTCTCAAAAAGTAACCGCACCCCACTCCAAATAAATCAAGACCCAGGAAAATGTAAGCTCAAGGGCAGAGAAGGCCGAAGCTACGAGAGCCGAGGTGCAGGATCCGGGAAGGACCCATAACTAAAAGTAGCGATAAAGGTCAAAGTCACAACCCTAAGTCCCCAACGATGGGTTAGAGGGCTACAAAAGCGCGCAAGAGTCAAAAGGCAAACTATCCTGCGGTTCCTCTTCAAGCGACTCCATAGATCAAAGGGCAAAGGCTGGAGGTGACCGGACCTCAAGGAGGCGAAAAATCATAGCCTTGGGTCCGACACTGCTTTACCTTCCTCCGAGGTCGGGCGGCGGCGCCCAGAGGAGCTCAACGCCCTGCCGAGCCCCGCGGCGCCCCGGGTCCAGCGTAGCGCAGACATGCCGCCCGCTGTCCGCAATACGCACGCGCGCGCAAAGCCAGCCGGGAGTTGTAGTTCCGCGGCTGCCGAAAGCGTCTCAGGGTGGGCCCCTCCTGAGGCGCCTTATTTAGAGCTACAACTCCCAGGAGGAAGCGCGCCGTGTGGCGGCAAAAGAGCACGCGCAGAAATACTCTTCTGATTGGATCTTTTCTTAGGTTTTTTTTTTCATAATCTAAGTTTCCTCTTTGATTTGATTTTTTCTTCCCTTTTTTTTTTAAAAAAAAAAAACTATTTCTTTATATTTTTAATTTTGGTTTTTCGAAACAGGGTTTCTCTGTGTAGACCTGGCTGTTCGGGAACTCACTCTGTAGACCTGGCTGACCTCAAAATCGGAGATCCACTTACCTCTGCCTCCACAGTGCTGGAATTAAAGGAGTGCGCCACCACGCCTTTATCTTTTTACTTCCTTATTCTTTGATTGTTTGGTTTCTGCTTTGTTTTATCTTGTTTCTGTTTTATATATGTGTGTATCTGCATATTACAGAATATATATATTACACAGAGCCTCGCTATGTAATTATGACTTCCTGGAATGCGTTACATTTACATTTAGTGCAGGCTAGCCTTGAACTCAAAGAGACCTGCCTGTTCTGCCTCCCCAGTGATGGTATTTTACCATGCACAACCATGCATAATCTCCTATTTTTTGTTTCCGTGTATGTGTGTGTATACAAATGAAATCCACAGCCTTAAAGATGAAAAAGAAGTGTAAATAGTCCCACATCCCTGTTCACTCATGGTTCATTCATTCACTCAGCCCCGTGGAGCTCCTGATCCAGAGCTGGGGTGACGCAGCTAGATAGCAGGCCTGATTCATCTGGTGTTGGTGCTGTGCTGTGCACACTAGGCAAGCGCTCCCCCTCTGTTGCTGCTCTGTGCACACCAGGCAAGCGCTCCCCCTCTGAGCCACAGCTGACCCCAATTCCCTGGACCCCCAACCCTATCTATTTTTTCTCATGCACCACAGGTTTGCTTCAAATTTCCTATGTATATTCAAGATGACCTTGAATATCTGAACCTCCTGCCTCTAATTTAGGATTTAGGAGTGTTGGGATGACAGGTATACACCATCAAGCCCCAGCATTTTAGAGACAGCGTCTTGCTAAATTTTCCAGGTTGGTCTGGAAGTGATTCTAAAGAACAATAAACTCCTGAGGTAACAGGAGGTCATTTCCCCCTCCCCACTCTGTACTGCTGTTCAGAGCTCCTCAGGGAGAGGAAGACTAGTGCCCCACCCAAGTTCCTCACTGGGAGATTCTAGGCGGGGCTCCAACCTGACCACGCCCCAGCCCCTCACTGGGGATTCTAGGCGGGGCTCCACCCTGACCACGCCCCAGCCCCTCACTGGGAGATTCTAGACGGGGGGGGGGCGCTCCACTCTGACCACGCCCCCAGCCCCTCACAGGGGATTCTAGGCAGGGCTCCACCCTGATCACGCCCCTCACTGAGGGATTCTCGGCAAGGGCTCTGAGTCACAGCCTTAGTCCCCACCCCACCCCATGTTTACCTCACACACCCCCAAACTGATTTATGGCCAGTGATATAGGTTGTCCTGTCTCTTTCCACTATAGTCACCCGTCAACATGTTAATGGATAGGAGAGTTACTATTCTGAAGTTGAGGTCAGATTTTCTTAGGAAACCTAAGAATTTTGAAGTATGGCCTGATCTCAGATATTCAGGAAGATGGAGAGTTTGAGGATAGCCTCACAGCTTATTGAGATCTTGTGTTAATAAACTAAAAACAGATTTGGGGCTGTGGCACATAGCTAGAACCTCTGCCTAGAATTCCCCATTGAGGGGCTGGGGGTGTGGTCAGGGGTGAAGGTCTTAGGGATAGAGTCTAGCATGTGGAAAAGACCTGGGTTCAGTCCCTAGTACCCTCCAAGAAAAGATTCCTCCAAGTTTTCTGCCAAGAGTGTCGGCTCCTGCCTGTCATCCTAGTGCTCAGAGTACTCCGCAGGCTGAGTTCAAGGCTAACCCGAGTGGACTCTAGAGCGAGGTTCCGCCCTGACCCTCTGGCCCCACGGCAGAAGTAAAGAAGTGATTCCAGGAGATTCTTTTTTTTCTGGCCTCTGTGTTTGAGCTGTGGCATGTGTACCATCCCCTCTTAGACAGATAAAAGGCAATCCAACATTGAAAAACCAAGAAAGAGCTGGGCGATGGTGACACAGCCTTTAAGCCCAGCACTTGCGAGGCAGAGGCAGGTGGATCTGTGAGTTTCAGGCCAGCCTGGTCTGGAGTGAGCTCCAGGACAGCCAGGGCCACGGAGACACTCTGTTTTGGGAAAAGGAAAAAAGGAGAAGGACAGACTGCGAGAGGTGTGTTCCGACATCCCAGCACTCGAGGAGGCTGAAGGAGAAGCATTTGGAGTTAAAAGTCAATATTAATTAAATACAGTTACCACATGACCCAGAGATTCCCCCTCCTAAGTATGTGACCAAAAGAAATAAAGACCCACATCCACACCAAAGCTAAAATACTCACAGTACCTGGAAGGCAGAGATAAGCCGGTCTCAACAGGCACCTGACACACAGGCCATCACTGTCTTGGAATGTTACTGGGCCACGAACAGGAGTGAGGCTCCCACACATGACACAGCCGGAAGGTATTCAGTGAGAGAACCAGACCCTAAAGGCCATACAGTGCGGGTCTCCATGACAGGAAATGGCCAGAACAGGAGACCCCAGAGATAGGAAACAGACTTGGAGTACTGGAGGCCAATAAAGTCAGGTGACTCTCGTGGGGACGGCAGAACACTCTGGAGTTGACAGGTGGGAGCTGCCCCAGCTCATGCACTAGTAATCAGGTTATACTTTAAATGAGTGATTTATGTGGTATGCAAATTACATCTCAATGAGCTATTCTTAATTTAAACCAAGTCAGACACCTCCCAGGCGTGCGTCTCAGTCTCTCACACAGGGAATCTAAAAATGTCCAAGGGCGTGTTTAGGGGCTGCGAGGTGTTCATCCCAGAAGGGGAGCTTAGAATTTCAGTCACGGAACAAAAGTCACACGTGGCATTTGGAGCTGTGTGCTCCATTGCTTGCCCAGCATTGTCTAGACTTTCTCAGTGTACCTCCCAGACAGACACCCCCTCGCCAACCTGCCTCACAGGGAAAGCACACAGCACACAGGTGTAGGTGATCAGGAAGGGGTCATGTGGCCTTGTGCCATATGTGTGCAGTGAGAGCCTCTGATGAGCCCAGGCACCACCCCACAGTGTGACCTGCCCAGGTCCAGGAAGAGATGTGATCTACTGAGCCACCAAGAAGGAATCCTGGCATCCTGAAGGACTGGTTGTCTTTCCAGAGGACTCCCCAAAAGGCAAACTTGTCAGTGAACCTCCCCCTGGTGCTATTTAAAGGTGCTGCCTGGGGCCAGAGGGAGGGAACTGGCATTGAGGTTCAAGGTTCCCCAACACCAGTGACTCTAGGCTGCATCTGAAGGTCATTGCACCCACCGTCAGAGACACTGGCTACTGGGCAGAAGATGTGGGTGACCATGGATGCCATGGGTGTCTCCTGGGAATGGGCGTGGCTGCAATGAGGAGCAGGTGTGAGGGTGGACGCACCACCCTAATTCTGCTACCCAGACGCTGTCCTCTTGTTCTCAATGCCCCTAAGATGGTGGTGACATACCTGTCTGTCCCTCCTGCTCAAACAGAGGTTCCCACATCTGCCACACTGCCCTCCATTCATCCCATCCCTTCCCTGCCCGTTCTTCCATGGCCCAGCCCCTCCGGACGGGGAGCCTCAGAATCTCTAGGATGTCCTGTGCATGCTCAGCCCAGCTGGCCAGATTGACACCTTCTGACATCTTCTGGTTTACTTCGTTGTCACGTGCCCATCTTTTATAGTCTTTGTCTCCTAGCACTGTCTTTTGTCCGTTTCTTTGTGATTCCTTTCTCCTCTCTCTGGTTTCTGTTTCTCTCCATAACCAGTCCCTCTGTCTTCAATTTCTGTTCCTCTGCGAGCTTGTTCTTGTGTCTCTGTCTCCCTCTCCACTCCCGCATCTGCACCCCGGAGTGACAGCCACCGGCCTGCAGGACACACTCCAGTTGAGTATGTGTGTTGCCTAGGTCGGTGTCCCCGCCCCCTCCCGCGCCCATTGGACAGCCGCGGACCTAGCCCCGCCCCTGACCATGCAGCTGGGCCACCGCGCGCGGGCGGGCACAGGTCGGGATGCGCCGCCGCCTCTGGCTGGGCCTGGCCTGGCTGCTGCTGGCTCGGGCACCGGGTGCCCCGGGCGGGTACCCGCATCTGGAGGGCGACGTGCGCTGGCGACGCCTCTTCTCCTCCACCCACTTCTTCCTGCGAGTGGACCCCGGTGGCCGGGTGGAGGGGACGCGCTGGCGGCATGGCCAGGACAGTGAGTGATGGGGCGGCAGGGTGAGATGGGCACACCTCCTGTGGGCTCCTGGGCGAGGCAGAGGCCAGCGCCTGGGCTACGTACAGGGTCAAACTGAGACTGCCCATAGGAACTGTGCATGCCCAGTGGGATCATAAGACAGGAATCCCGCTCCTGGAATTGAGACCTGCCTGAATTGGGGCTCGCTCTGTTCCCAGACACCCCTATTTGGCAAATGAGGTAAGATGGATGCCCTGATCTCAAGGTCCTGCACAAGAAATGGAGCTGGGTCCGCACGGAACCCTGCCTTGCATACGAAAGGCCTTCGATAAGTGTTTGTGGCATCTATGTAGGAAGAGGAAAGGCCACGGGTGAGGAGGAAGCTGGCGGTGATGGGGAGGCCATAGCTAGCTCCCCTGGTGCTAAAGTCGGGTAGGAGTTCCTGGGAGGGTTTGAGCTCAGCCCTGGGCAGGTGACATGGCACTGCCCATCCCAGTGGCTTTCATCTGGGTTCCAAGGCCCTCATTAGGCCACACAGGACGAGGGCTATGACAGGGGACTGGCTGGGCAGGTCCATCCGTGGCAGCACAGTCAGGTGGGGTGGCCCCAGGCTGGGGAAGAGGCCCAGCTGAGTGACCTGGGCCCTTCAGTACTTCTGAGATTTAGATCCTGTCTATAGGGGTGGTAGGTGATGAATTTTGAGTTACTATGTGGTGCTGGCCAAGAGGATACAATGCTAACCAAGACGGCCCATTGTGATGGGTCTTCCCTGGGGTGGAGCAAGTACACTCATTCCCTAAGGGACAGGGACAGAGTGATGTGGCTGATGTCCCCAGCATGGGCCCTCAAGCTTCTAGAGGCCTGTGGTGGGCTCATCTCCCTGAATGGGTTCCTGGAGGAAGCTGCAGATCAGACAGGTAGGGCTTGCCGGCTATTTCTTTCAAGTCTGGCCCTCAGTTTCTTTTTTTTTTTTTTTTTTTT
>NC_022027.1:4030169-4031625 GCF_000317375.1 Microtus ochrogaster | reverse complement strand
CTATAGACCAGGCTGGTCTCGAACTCACAGAGATCCGCCTGCCTCTGCCTCCCGAGTGCTGGGATTAAAGGCGTGCGCCACCATCGCCCGGCTTGGCCCTCAGTTTCTGTTCTGGAAATGGGTACAGTTGGCACCTGACCCAGGGTTGTATAGGCAGCTGGTGTCCAAGGCTCCCGAAGTCTCTTCTGGTTAGCTCCTGGTGGCTGTGGACAGACTCCTTCATCCAGGGTGGAGTCCTGGCCTTTAGGGTCCATGCCAGCTGGGGTTGGAGACAGTGGTGATGGGACTTGGGAAGCCCAGTGTGGCTACTGCCTGACTGTTCTACCCAATCTCCTAGGTATTGTTGAGATTCGCTCTGTCCATGTGGGCACCGTAGTGATCAAGGCTGTGTACTCAGGCTTCTACGTGGCCATGAATCGGAGAGGCCGCCTCTATGGGTCGGTGAGTGATGGGCAGTACCCAGCGGGTGGTGATGGTTGGTGGGGCAGCCAGCCAGCCTCACATGCCCGCACTGCAGCGGGTCTACTCTGTGGACTGTAGGTTCCGAGAACGCATTGAGGAGAACGGCTACAACACATACGCCTCACGACGCTGGCGGCACCACGGCCGCCCTATGTTCCTGGCACTAGACGGCCAGGGCATTCCCCGGCAAGGTGGACAGACACGGCGGCACCAACTGTCCACACACTTCCTGCCAGTGCTGGTCTCATCTTGAAGGGCTTGCTGGTTAAGGAAGCATGCATAGCAGAGGAGGCCGGAAGACCTGGAGTTGGGCAGGAAGGGCCCAGGCCAGAGGTCCTGGACCTACACGGGTGTCTGCTGGCTGCCAGGCATGGAGATATGGCAGGGTCCCTATAGGGCAGGCCAACTCTCAGGGGATACACAAAACTGGCAGTTTCCACATATCTAGTTTGGAGGTGGGGACACACCAGGTGGACAGGCTGTAGAGGGCATGGCCCAGGTTGGTGGTAACAGCAAGGCACACCTATCATCCCATGTGGTCAGAGTAGGGGCCAGATGCTAAGAGCATTTTCTTGCTCTTCCAGGGGGACTAAGCTTAGTTCTCCCAGACGAGGTTGCTCACAATCACCTGTATGCCCCACTCCAGAGGACCCGACTCTTTTCTGACCTCTGCAGGTACCTGCACTCATGTGCATGTATCCTGCTTCCACACGCCTAAGATCACACATTCACACACCTAAGATCACACTCACGCGCCTAAGATCACACACTCAACACGCCTAAGATCACACACTCACACATCTAAGGTCACTCAGACACATACAGACACACACACGCCTAAGATCACACTCACACACCTAAGATCACACACTCACACGCCTAAGATCACACTCACACACCTAAGATCACACACTCACACATCTAAGATCGCTCACATACAGACACAGACACACACACCTAAGATCACACACTCACACATCTAAGATCGCTCACA
>NC_022027.1:4020249-4030021 GCF_000317375.1 Microtus ochrogaster | reverse complement strand
CTTTTTTTTTTTTTTTTGAGACAGAGTCTACATATCCCTGGCTGTCCCGGAACTTGCTCTGTAGACCAGGCTGGCCTCAAACTCACAGAGATCTGCCTGCCTCTGGCTAGTGTCACTGGCCTGCAGACTGCTCTTCAGAACTGACAGGGCGTGAGGCATGGAGCCACAGGCCCAGTTCCCTGCCCATGGCTCCAACACCTCTGCAGCAATTAAAGGCATGAGCCACTATGCAGGGCTGACACGGGGCCTCTGGACACTAGATGGGTTCACTGCCTGTCTTCCCTCAAGTCCCTGGGAGAGAGTGAGGACACCAGTGTCAGCTTCTGTCCCAGAACCATCAATAAATGTCTTAAGCCTTAGTGAGCATGTTTGCTCATCAGAGGTAGGATGCACGCACCATGCTAACAGGAATGGCCAAGGGTACAGTGCCAGCATCTGTAGGGTATGGCAGTCTGCATGGTACCCATGGCTGGGATCTTTTCTGCTACCAGGCCGCCAGGTGGGATGTGGCTGGCACTTTGTCATTTAAGCACCAACCTGAGGAAGCCAAGACTTATGCTCCAGATGGTAGAATAGAAGGCAACCAAGGAATGACCAGTCGGCTGACTGCACCGCAGGGCTGACAGCACCGCAACACCAGGGCTGGAGGACTCGTGCTCCTCTGGGCTCTGCGGACAGGGTGGACAGTTTGTACCAGTGCTGACATCAGCGACTGCTCTGGGCTCTTCACGGAATCTCAGGAGCAGAGCTGGGGGCCTGCTCACCCACAGCAATGCTGGCATGGCATTAGGTGAGCTTATCGATGCTGCGAGTCCAGGAAAGTGGCGTGTGGATGAGACCGAGGATCCCTGGTCATAGGCCCTACCATGTGGTCACCCACACGCAGGGCTGGCAACAGACGGCTTCCCCTCCAAGCGGCCCTGAAGGCAGGAGTTCAAAATGCCTTCTGCTGAACACTGCCAAAGCCTGGGTACCTTCTGGCCTTGGCCAGAAGCACAAACCCACCCTGTGAGCTGCCCCATTGGGCAGTCATGGATACCCCGGCTGAAGGAAGACGCCAAGCCATGGGCTCTGCTTTTTGAGGAGGTGTATTTTAAATAGCTTTCCAGATAACACACATTTCCCTTTAAAAAAAAAAAAAGTCTGCTGGAGCAGTTTGTTCCTGGGTCTGCTGGTCACCCTTGTGGTCCCGAGGTCGGTGCTGGCCGGTGCTGGGCCCGGCCTCCCAGGGCATGTGGTGGGCTGGGCCTGGCGACAGTCCTGCCGACTCTCCACAGATCATGCATGGCCGCACGTGGCTCAAATGTCCATTTATTTCGAAGTAGTAATAATTTAAAATCATAAAAACCCTTCTGCCGTTGAACATTTGGAGGGTGAGGTTAAAGACGGACTGAAGGCGCCTGCTGGGGACATGGGGCCCACGTGCGTGCCTCCAAACAGGAGCGGCACGGCCAAGTCCACGCCCGTCGCAGCCTGGGGCCCGCCAGGTGCTGCTGGCCACCACGGGGCAGCACCTCTAGTCCATGGTCATGGCGGTGCTAGGGCACCTGGGGCGGGTGGGATGACCGAGCCCCGGGGGTGGGTGGCCAGGTGGGACTCAGGAGTTGCTTGTGGCGTTCTCGTTGCTGGGCGAGCTGGACGAGGATGAGGACGAGGATGACGAGAAGCCCACCCCAGTCAGGCCTGGGGGATTGGTGGCTGTGTTCTGTCCAGTGAGGCTCTTGCGGCAGACTGGGCAGCTGTCGTGCTTGAGAGGACAAAGGAGGAAGGAGTTAAGAAGAGGAGGAGCAGGGCCTGGGGTCAGGGCCAAGGTTAACATCAGGTTCATGATCAGTCTGGCTCACAATCAGAGTCTGTGTTAGGGACAAAGTCAGGGCCAGGGAAGGTAGCAGACAGGCACAGCAACAAAGTCAGGGTCAGCACCGAAAGCAATGCTTACTGCTTGCGCATACTCTACCCACGAACTGTTTCTGGATCTGGGTGGGGCACAGTAAAGCCAGGGCTAGCATGAAGTCAGCCTTAGGGTCACAGCGGGAGGCAGGCTCAGAAGGAAGTGCAGCGAGAAGGCTATGGCTAGTGTTAGGGCTGCAGTCAGGATGAGCACAGGGTTCTGGTTGGCAGGCAAGCAGACTAGGGTTAAGGTCAGAGCTGTGTCTGGTTTTGTGGGCCGCCTCAGAGTGTAGGGCAGTCACCTGCTCTAGCCAGGGCACAATGCAGCTGTCATGGAACAGGTGGTTGCAGGGCAGCTGCCGCACGACCTCGCCCAGTGCGTAATCGTCTTTGCACACGGGGCACTCCAGCCCTGAGCCTGCAGAGGAAGCAGGTCGGTGAGAGGCATGCTGTGGCAGGGGAGGTACCCAGGGATTCTGGCCACCATCCTGTGAGCATACCCACGTGTTCCTCTGTGACGGGGACTGTGGGGAGGGCCTGAATCTTCTCCTTGTCTGCGGGTGGGGGGCCCGTGTTCTCAAATTGATTGAGGAGCTGAAAGACAAGAAGTAGTGACCTGAGGCGGGCAGGGTTCCCAACAGGGCAGTAGGGGGTGGGGATTGAGGAGTCTCCACCTGCCCAGCTCTGCAAGGCTGCAAACCAGCAGGACACACCAGGCCCTTAAACCTCAGAGCTGTCTGAGGGATACAGGCTTAGTACAGGCCACTGTCCTTCCTAGGACAGCAGGTATCCTTCAAGAGAGGGGAGAAAGGGACCACGGTCACTGAGTTGACACCAGAGGGCGGGATGCAGGGGCATCTGGTACTACAGAGCCTGCACCCATGTGCCTCACCAGGCTGGCCGGCCAACTTCCTGACCCCCCAGATTCTGAGTGTGGCCGGTTGTACCTGTGTGATGATGGTGTCCAGGCCGTTGGCCCCCCAGGCGTAGTCCATTGGGTTCGAGTGCAGGACGCCCCTGGGGGGGAGAGGCCGGGTCAGGGGGCGCAGGGTGTGAGAGGCCAGGCACCCGTCCCCTACTCACCAGGGACCAAGGCCCAGGCTGGGTACAGCGGCCGGGGAGATGATACCATTCACAAGTTGCTGGATGATCCTGTGGGAGAGATGGTGTCACAGGGGCTCACAACAGTCAGCACCACCACCTCACGAGACAGAGCAGCCAGTCTTGGACTGCATGGTCTTTCTGTCTCCACCACTCAAGTACTGGGATGACAGGTAAGCACCCTCCTACCCAATGGCAGGGAGTCAATGGTGCAAACCGTTTTATAGGCACTCCTGATAGCCAGCAGCCATGGGGCATGGCCCCCAGGACCTGGACCCCAGCCTACTCCTCTTCCACAGGGGATTGGGGATGCACTACTCAGGTCCTGTGGGTGACCCAGACTCCCTGGGTCCTGTCTAAGGAGAGAGGTGACCAGATAACTTCCTTACACAAGCCTGGAGACTCAGGTCAGTGGAGTGTGCTTGCCTCCCATGTTTCTAGGCCCCACTGTGGTCGTGAGGCCCTCACCAGCTACCCCATCCACTCACCCTTCCAGCGTGGGGACACCTTCATGCCGGCCAGTGGCCCGCCGGGCAGTAAGGCGAGCCCGGGGCTGCCGGGCTCCGTACCGATGTCGAGACTGGTGCTCTCTCTCCCGTCGGCTCTCGGGGTCCCTGCCATCATCGGCCTGTGCCCCAGGAGGAAACGTGGGAATCTCAAAGCTATCATCGAAGATGCCGAAAGCAAACTGGCTGTACCCCTGCGGCAGCGTGAACAGGTGCTGGTCCACACTCTGCGGGGAAGATGCAGTGAGGCCGCCATACACCGCGACAGCGAAGGGGGAGGAATGGGAGACAACTGTCAGGGCTAGGAAGAGCACCATCAAGTATGGGACTAGGGATCCTGACTCACCTCAAATGGCTGCCGGTTCTGGTCGGTGGAGGCTGTGGAGGGGGCAGAGCCATTTTCTGTGTTCCTGGGGAGAGAGAGCCTGTCAACTGCAGCTCAAGTCTCTCCTAGGTCCTCAGGTCAGAGAACGCCAAAGTTATGGTAGCCCCCCCAGCCCTGATCACTACCTGGTCTCTTCTGGAAGCTCCTCAATGAAGCCAGACTCGCACCTTGGGCAGATGTAATCCTGCGGGGAAGGCAGGGGTCAGTATGGCTATCCATCCGAAGCCACACATGGCAGCTCTGGCTAGCCCATGCCTGAGGGGCATAGGCTACAAGGACAGCTGCCCCTCCCACAGCCTTAGCAACTCTAGCACCCTGCTAGGTCTCCAAGTCTGGATTCCTCCAGTGACCTCCCAATCCTGGTGAATAGCAGACACAGTGTACATTCCACAAGGACAGGGCCTACAGTTCCTTCTTCAGACACACAAGGGTGGACATGGACTCATATAGGCCCAGCAGGAGGAAAATCTTCCCTGAGACCAACTGCAAGCCGCATTTGTGGTTCTGGTGCCAGAACCCATGGACCCAGAGGCTGAGTCACCTCTGGGACACCACCACACAGGGGAGGTCCCAACAAGTGCGGAGCGTGCTTCCCAAGGCCACGGCTGGCGAGTGCTAAGGCGGTGGTGCAGGCGGGCAGCCAAGACCATGGGCCTCGCATTGACAGAATGGATCCCAGACAAGCACGGCCCCAGGCCTGACCACTGGGCTTCACACAACACATCCCACACTACGTCCTGCCCCAGCCAAAAGCAGCTTGCAAGCTGTTAGACAAGAGTAGAGCGGGCAGGGAGGGTGACACACCTCCACAGAGGGACGCACCGCCACGAACATGTGAAGGAGTGACGCCAGCCAGCACGACTCAGCTGACCTGAGACAGTCAGCAGACCCAGGGCAGCCTCATCAGAGCTGGGTGGCCAAAGTCTGACCACTCCTCTCCTGACACAGTACAGCATCAGGTCTGATGGCCTCTGCTCGACTGCCATGCCCAGCCACCCCTCACAGGCTCAGAGGAGGGACAGTTAGGGTGGGCTTGTATCCACTGCCAATATCTGTCTCTTAGGTAGGTACCCGCTCACCCCTCACAGCAGCTGGTGCCAGGGGGACCCAGCAGAAGTCATTCTGCCTTGCCTGGTTCTGATACTCTGCTCTTGACAACCTGCCCAGAGAAGATCCCCAATAGAGAGCTGAGGCTATAGGATAGCCACAGAACATGGGGTGCCCTATGCTCAGGTGACACATTCTGAAGGACCACTCTGAGTGCCACAGGGAAGGCAGGGGACCGAATCCAAGCATCTCTGGCTAGTGTCACTGGCCTGCAGACTGCTCTTCAGAACTGACAGGGCGTGAGGCATGGAGCCACAGGCCCAGTTCCCTGCCCATGGCTCCTAGTGTAGAAGCATCATCCTTGGGCACATGTGTGTCTCACATCCCCAGAAGACGCAGCCAGCCACTACCTGTCTCACAAGCCCATGCAGCACCTTACCCGGTGCATGGCCATGCTGTCTCCCACCACACCCACCGTGCCTGGGGCTCTGTCTGTAGGAGTGGTTCTGCCCAGAACCCAGGCAGGGCTCCACGTCATGTAGCAGGCACTGGTCCCCTCGTCTACTTTCTTTGACCCATGAGGCTGTGAGCAGGTAAAATGAGGAGCCGGGCTGCAGGTGTCTGTACACGGAAAGTCCATGTCTGCACCTGTACGTCACATGGCCTCCACCAACACACCCTGAAGAGGATCAAGTCTGGGCACGCACTGCCCACAGCCCCTGGCTCTAGCCAACTCATCTGCTCCCTACTGATACGTTCCCAACCAAGCAAACTATCCATCACAGCCCCACGGGCACCAACAGACAAACTGCCCATCAGAGCAGCAGTTCTCAATCTGTGGGTCGGGATAACCCCTGGGAGCTGAGGCGGCCCTTTCTTAGGGTATATCAGACACTGAGTGTTAGAGATTTGGATTACAATTCCTAACAATAGCAAACAGTCATGAGGAAGCAATGAAAATAATTTTATGGTTGGGGTTACTACACATGAGGAACTGTAGTAAAGGGTCACAGCGTCAGGAAGGCTGAGGGTCTCTGTATTGGAGACCGGGGTACTGCTCACTTGTCTGGAGTGGGCAGCACACTGGACAGCTGATGGCACAGGGCAGCCCAGGGTCTGTGAAGGTGCCATCGCTGGAAGTGGGAGTCTACAGCAACCAACTTAGGTGTCTAGCTGTGAATAGGACAGGTCCTCTCCTGGGTGGCCTACCCTGGAACGTAGACCTGCCCCAGCTCCCTTTACCATGCTAGCTGCTCGTATAAAAACCACCCATGCCACTGTCTAAGCACTTGTCACTCCCTGGCTGCCCTCAAACCCTGTAAGAACAAAGACCATGCTAGGTCACTGGGACTTACAGGAGGGCCCTTGACAGGCACAGTGGCATTAGAGGTCAGGGCTCCCCGTGTCAAAGTCACGGGGCCATCACGGGGCCAGCACCTGGAACTGTGCTGGCCCCAGTAAGAAGAAGCGATGGCAAGGTGTGCACCTGGGTCAGGCCATCTCCTAGCAAAGAGACCCGAGACCCACGCTTCAGTGCCCAGAATTGACAAGGATGGTGATGAGACTGCACAGCCCCCAGTCCAGGCTCATCCTTGATACTGAGAACAGGAAAGGTCCAGGCAGAGCTGGGGGGGGGCAGGGATGAAGCTCAGCAGACAGAGAAGCAGAAATCACAATCAGGGAGACGCCCACTGTAGACACCACTCTCCCTTCAGCCTGCTTTGCTCTGTTGTTGTTTTGCTTTGTTTTCTTTTTTCTAGACAGGGTTTCCTGGTGTCACCCTAGCTGTCCTGGAATCCTTTATGTAGAACAGGCTGGCTCGAACTCCACTTGCCCCTCCTTAGTGCTAGGATTAAAAGCATGAGCCACCTAGCCTGGTCAAACTGAATTCTGAAGAAAGCCACTGTCACTACCCAGAGGGGCAGTGTGCAGGGAGACACGAAGAAACTGCACCAACTCTCACTTCACCCGGAATGCCTATGCATGGTCCAGATACCACTCCACCACCTTTGCAATGGCAGTGTGACTTACACCAGACCAGGTGCCCCTTCAAAGGGCCCACCCAAGCTTCCTTTTCTCAAAAAGCAGGAGCTGACTCCATGACTGGCCTGGGAAGGTGGCGGCAGGCCTCAAGTACTGGAAGATGAACCCTCCAGAGGGCGAGCCTCAAACCTAGGGATGAGACAAGGAATGATGGGGGTAGGGGGTGTTGGGAGGATGCTGCAGACCTGGTTGATACCAGACACAGAACTAGTCAATCACTCTCAACAGGCTTCCAAGAACCCTGGGAGGCACCTGGCCAAAACTATCTTGAACTGGATGCAGGAGGCCCCAAGATACCCAAGCAGGGTCCTCGGGGTACACATGCCCAAAGCCACCTTGAAGAACCAGGAGGCTTTGGGGATACTCTACTGGGGTCCTAGGGATACATCTACCCAAAGCCACCAGGTAGCAGCAGGAGGCTTGGGGACACCCGGGTGGGGCCCTGGGGGTGCAGCTGGCCAAAGCCACATTGAAGCAGTAGCACAAAGCCTGTAATAACCAGGTGGGGTGTCGGTGCGACCCAGACCCCCCAGACTGCGGCGTCGGATTTGTAGCTCCTCTGGGCGCAGCTGCGAGGCCCGGGGTAGCGCTCGAGGCCGCGCTGCGCGTCCCCGCGTCCTGGCCACGCGCTCGGCGACCGTCCCCGGCGCGGAGCTCAGCTTCCCGATCCCCGCCGAGTCCGACCAACGCCACACGTCCCCCCGAGGGACCCCTGCCGCAGCCCTGGGTCCTCGGCAGTGCCCGCCACGCTGCTCGCACACCGCCGGGTCTCGGCTTCCCCTCTAGCCCGCCTCGCGCGCACAGCCCCGCCGCCCTCCCGTCCGGACCTCACCGGCAGGCGAGGCACGATCTCCACCGAACAGCAGTGGCAGAAGTACCGTCCGGGCTGCGGCGATGCCTCGGCCATGGCCACCGCCGCCTCCGCGTCGCCCGCCCCCCGCGCGGCGCCCGCCGCCGGCCGTTTGCTGCTCCTTCGCCGGCCGACGCGCCCGCGCACGCTCACGCATAGCACGCACGGCACGCACGTCCAGGCGTGGGGCTCGTGGAGGGACGCGGGCGACGCTCTGTAGAGGGGGGTGGTGGCAGACTCGTGGAGGACGGTGGCCGCACTAGAACAAACTAGCTACGTCCGGAAGTAGGGGACCCGAGCCGGGCGAGAGGGGCGGAGCCTCCCGACCAGGCGGCGGAGCCTAGTCTCCTTAGCAACCGGGGCGGAGTTGGGCAGTAACGGGACTGCAGAGCATCTTGGGGGCGGGGCCTATCCGGAGTGGGGCGGAGCCGAGAGGCCTCGGCAACGGGAGTAGGGGCGGAGTCATGCTTGGAGAGCTCGGAAATTCCGGAACGGCGCGAAGGCGGGTCTCTTTGACAACAACTTTCGTAGGTGAAGCGAGGCTTTGGATGCAGGGAGAAGTCAGGGATGAGGGACAAGAGAGCGGAGGAGTTACTTGAGGAGGAGACGCTTCTTGGTAACCTGGGTGGGGCGGGGCCTCGTGGAAGCCGCCGAGAGCAAGGGGCTGCCCGCTGTCTCCGTGGCAACGTGGGATACAGTTGTAACCTGTAAGCAACTGGACTGAGCCTGTGCAGGGCGGGGCCAGGGTTCCCTGGTAAGGAGGATCGGAGACCGGACCAATCGTGGAAACAGCCTAGGAGCTGGGAGTGGAGCCAAAGCTTCAAGCTTCCGGAATCATCTCCTTGGGTACTCGGCTAGCAAGCTAGGCCGGTTGGAGTCGGGCTTAGGAGCTCGGGGCGTGGTCGGCGTCGGGCAGGGCCGTCTCCTTGGCAACCGGGCTGGGAGGTTGAGGCGGAGCCTGAAAGCGGGTGACTAGCTCGGGAGAGGGGCTGTAGTCAAAAGGGTTGAGTTTCTGTGGCAACCAGGATTGGATGGAGAGCCCTAGGAAAGCCAGGTACAGCCGCGAGAAGCCGAGTCGCTTGGGGGCGGGGCTTAGTCGCCTTGGCAACCGCTCTCCCCTGGAGGAGGCTGATGGGCGGGGCCTAGGAGGCGGGGCCTAGGAGGCTGCTCCTCTTCCCGACCTGCCAAGCCCTCTTTTCCTTCCGTCCTTACCCCTTCTTCTGATCCACCAGGCAAGCACGGAGGCGACTCCGGGCATTTATTCGCACTGTCTGTGTCTCTCCAAGTGCACAGTCCCCCAGAATTCCCAGTGCGTTCTTCTTTCTCATGTCCAAGTCTCAGCTCCAATGTCGCCTTCTCTCGTGGTCTCCACAGCCCTCCTCCATATAATTATGTGCACCTGATAAACTGACAACGCCAGGCAGAAAGGAGTATTATGTCTGGGTGGTGCACACAGGCGTCCCACAAACAATCAAGATATAGATGCGAATGAACCTATTCTCTGGTCAAAGGAAGAACCTCTAACTTGAAGGCAGCCCGTCTGTCTGTGGGACCCTTGAAGAGAGGATGAAACCTGCGTCATCTTTTAGGGTAGGCCAAGAATATTCCTGAAGCTAGTTCCTGTGTTTATTTTCTTATTCACTCAGCATTCATCAAGCATCTACGAAATGCATACAAACACCCCAACCCCGTGAGGTTAGGGGAAGGAACGTGAGGTTGGGGGGAGGAATAGGGTTCCAGACCGACCTTGGATGTGTATAACGGCACAAGAAGGGCTTCCTGAGAGCCAGGAGGGTGCGTTGGAACCATAGTTTTGAGGAAAGGATAGGAGTTGCATGGAGTTGGGATTCTTTCCAGTCTTTTTTTTTTTTTTTGGTTTTTCGAGACAGGGTTTCTCTGTGGTTTTGGAGCCTGTCCTGGAACTAGCTCTTGTAGACCAGGCTGGTCTCG
>NC_022027.1:4018900-4019749 GCF_000317375.1 Microtus ochrogaster | reverse complement strand
ATCAGCTGCCTGCATATGCGTGAACCTATGGGCAGTGCCCACCTGGCAGTTCGGGGTTGGCAGCCCATGCCTACTTAAGGGCTGGGAGAGGTTTGGCTGAGGGAAAGAGAAGAGAAAGGGAGAGAGGAAAAGAGAGAGGTCAAAGAGAGGGAGGAAGGAGAGAGGGGAAGAGAGAGAGAAGTGTAAAAAGTCCTAGAATAAACTGCAGTGAGAAGAGCTCCGGTGGTCGCGTCATCCTTGCTGGACGAGGTGGGGCGTGACAATTCCCCTGTATTTGCTGCTTGCCACTGGCCACCCAGGTCCACATCCAGTCCTGTACTGCAAGATGAGACCTAGTGATCAGAATCCAGCAGCCCTGGGAGCTGTGGCCTGAGGTGGTCCACTGGTAAACAGGTGACTGTGTGCCTTTTATGGCTGGTGAAACAGATTGGGAAGGAGGACATCATCTATATCATGAGGCTTCAGTTCACTGAACCTCTAGGTTCAGTCCCGCTAGGGTTCAGTCCCACTGATCAACAAGAGGCACAGGCATTCCCTAGGTCCTTGACCCCTGAAGGGGAAGATTTCCAAAGTTCTACAGTGGGGAGCAGAGCCTGGGCCTGTGAACCTCATTGCAAGAGTCTCTTCCTTCTTCAGACATGGAGCCCAAGATGCAAGCTGTATGTTCCTGAGGAGTCATGTGCAGAGGCACACTTCCTCCTTAAGCTTGACTTACCTATGTGATGAATGTCCCCCTCCGGGAAAACTAAAGCCTTTTCTGTGGCTCTAACTCCTCACCCAGCTCTCACCCAGCTCCCTGTGCTCTAACTCCTCACCCAGCTCCCTGTGCTCTAACTCCTCACCCAGCTC
>NC_022027.1:3996394-4018661 GCF_000317375.1 Microtus ochrogaster | reverse complement strand
CACCCAGCTCCCTGTGCTCTAACTCCTCACCCAGCTCCCTGTGCTCTAACTCCTCACCCAGCTCTCCCTAGCCTCTGGCTGTAGGCTTAGCACACAGCTCAGCTGCTAAACATCCCACCCCATTAAGCAACAGTGCCTTTGAGATGAACTCTGGAGGTTCCTGTTCAATTACTGTATTCGGAGGACAAGTCATCCTAGCTCCAGGAGACAGTGACTCAGGAGCATCACAAGTTCAAGGCCAGTCTAGAGTCTCTAGAGTGAGCTCTAGTCCAACCTGGGCAACTTAGTGAAACCATGTGTTAAAATAAAAACCAAAAGAGCCAAGGGCATGGTTTAGAGGGTCCCGTCTCCCAGAAACACTAGTGAGGATCTAGGGACCACTGTTTAGGGGTGGAGCACCTGCCTAGAATTCAAGATGAAGGTCTGGAGGCTTGGCCACCCGGGGTGGAGCCATGCATAGACTCCCCAGTGAGGGCTGGGGGCGTGGTCGGGGTGGAGCCCCGCTAGAATTCCCCATGAGGGGCTGAGGGCGATGCTCAGAGGTAGGGCACGTCCATTTATATGGCCTCAATCCTCCGTGCTGGAAAAACAAAAAAATGCCAAAATTGAGGCCAGTAAAATGGTTCTTTGGTTTTTGTTTTTTTTTGTTTTTTGTTTTTTTTTTTTTGTTTTTCGAGACAGGGTTTCTCTGTGGCTTTGGAGCCTATCCTGGAACTAGCTCTGTAGACCAGGCTGGTCTCGAACTCACAGAGATCCGCATGTCTCTGCCTCCCGAGTGCTGGGATTAAAGGCATGAGCCACCATCGCCCGGCTAAAATGGTTCTTTGGGTTAAGGGCTACCAACCTCATGGCCTGAGTTCAATATCCACAATCTCCTTGGTGAAAAGAGGGATCCAGGTTGTTCTCTACAAACACAATCACTTTGACATATGCACCTACGTACACACACACAAGTAAATGTGGTAGAAATCACTCTAAGAACCCCCCCTCCCCCAAAAAAAAGAGCTCAGACAAACTGGATTCAGTATAGCAGAACTCTGGGATTTGTCTTCAGAACTGCCAGAGAATAGAACGGAAAACACAGCTCGCCGCTTTGTTGCTGTAGCAAACAGAAGAGCACACTGGTGCAGACACTGCAGGCTGGACCTTCACTCCATCTCCGGGGAGTCAATGTCTAGAGAAAGGGATGACTGACGACACTGTGACCCATTTCAGCTAACTCAGACTCACCATTGTCACCAAGGTCACAGCCCGGGCTGCGTGATTCCCTTGGGCTGGAGAGATGGCTCTGATTAACAACACATGTATATAGTTTTTACAGAGGACTGGAGTTCAGTTCCCAGAACTCACATGCGGCAGCTCACAGCTGCCTGTAACTCCTGCTTCAGAAGTTCTGGCGTCCTCTTCTGGCCTTTTTTGGGTGTCCACGTGCATGTGTAATATACCTACCCACAGATTGACATATACAGATAATTTAAAATAAACCTTTTTGTTTTAAGATTGGATTCCTTATAGCAGGGGAGAGTTGCTATGGGGAAGGGCTGACATGAAGATGCAAACAGGAAGGACCTGGACTTGGGTGGTTGGACCTGGATGTATAGGAAGCCATGGATGGTATGGAGCCAGAGAGTCACTGTGGAGTCTTCAGGCTGTGCTTGGTTCTGAGCATCACTTCTTCCCTGGAGGGGAGTTCTCATCTCCAGAGTGCAGGGCCTAGAATGTCCTGCAGAGCTACACCCCACATCCTGGAAGCTGAAGCAAGCACAGGAAGTGACTGTTCGGAGTCCTAAGAACCTGCACTTTGTGCCCTCAAGACTCCATTTGAATGAAATGCAAAGCAATCCTTTGGAAATGCTGCAGAAACTTTCCATATACAGAGAAGGAGTTCTGGCCTTGCTGAACCCAGGACTTGTGTTGCCATAGCAAGCGCTGATGGCCCCTACTGGCTCTGCATCTTGCCTGGCTGGTTTCTTTCTGGCCATGGCAGGAGCAGCCTGCAGCTGTAGGCTCAGCCTTCCAATCCAGCAAGTTAGACAGGAGGGGACCAGGCCCAGTCTAAAAATGAAAACATGGGAGAGGGTCGCCTGTAGCCTAGGCTGGCCTTGAACTCAAAGAGTAGTGTTGGTGTAGAAGAGTGAAAACAGACCCATATCTGTCACCATGCACAAAACCCAAGTCCAAATGGATCAAAGACCTCAGCATAAAGCCAGCCACACTGAACCTTATAGAAGAGAAAGTGGGAAGTACCCTTGAACACATTGGCACAGGGAACCACTTCCTAAATATAACCCCAGCAACACAGACACTGAGAAAAACAATTAATACATGGGACCTCCTGAAACTGAAAAGCTTCTGTAAAGCAAAGGACACAGTCAACAAGACAAAATGACAGCCTACAGAATGGGAAAAGATCTTTACTAACCCCACATCAGACAGAGGTCTGATCTCCAAAATATACAAAGAACTCAAGAAATTGGACACCAAAAGATTCCATAATCCAATAAAAAAAATGGAGTCCAGACCTAAACAGAGAACGCTTAACAGAGGAATCGAAAATGGCGAAAGACGCTTAAGGAAACGTTCAACATCCTTAGTCATCAGAGAAATGCAAATCAAAACAACTCTGAGACTCCATCTAACACCTGAAAGAATGGCCAAGATCACAAACACTGATGACAACTTATGCTGGAGAGGTTGTGGGGAAAAGGGAACACTGCTGCATTGCTGGTGGGAATGCAAGCTGGTACAGCTCCTTTGGATGTCAGTGTGGTGATTTCTCAGAAAATTACTGGGTCTTCCTCAAGACCCAGTAATAGCACTTTTGGGTATATATCCAAAGGATGCTCAATCGTGCCACAAGGACATGTGCTCAACTATGTTCATAGCAGCTTTGTTTGTCATAGCCAGAACCTGGAAACAACCTAAATCCCCCTCGACCGAAGAATGGATAAGGAAAATGTGGTACATTTACACAATGGAGTACTACACAGCAGGAAAAAAATAACATCTTGAATTTTGCAATAAAATTGATGGAGCTAGAAAACATTATTTTGAGTGAGATGACCCAGGCACAGAAAGACAATTATCACATGTACTCACTCATAGGTGGTTTTTAAACATAAAGCAAAGAAAGCCAGCCTACAAACCACAATCCCAGAGAACTTAGACAACAATGTGGACACTAAAAGAGACTTACATCTAATCTACATGGGAAGTAGAGAGTAGAAAAAGACAAGATCTCCTGAGTACATTGGGAGCATGGGGACCTTGGGGAGGATTGAAAAGGGGAGGGGAGAGGCAGGGAGGGGATCAGAGCAAAATGTAGAGCTCAATAAATACCAATTTAAAAAAATATAGTGTTGAATGACCTTGGCCTCCCAGAGTCTTCCCCAGTGGAGGTAGAACAGTTGGCTTCCCCTTCCTGAGTATTGGTCTCTCAGGTATGGGGGTGGAGCTCAGGACTTCTGCCACTCCAACACCGGAGCTAGAGCTTTGACTCTGTCTGTTTGGGTTTCTAAATTTCATTGTTTTCTGGCTAGCCTGAACCAGTCTAGTAGACCAGGCTGGCCGTGAAATCACAGATTAAAGGTGTGTGCCACCACACCTGACTGGCCCTGTCTTTCCCTGCAGCCAGGACTAGCCAAAGCTTGTCATCCTCCTGCCTCAGCCTGGAATGGATGCGTGTGTGGCATCACGAAATCGCACTCAAGACTTGGAGGGTCCTTAGCTGGACAGCTTCTTGTAAGTAAAGATAGGGACACATCCCCAGGCTCTGGCTTAGAGCCCTGTCTGCCCCACTCCAGTCGTCCTGGGTGCCTCCGGGCACATCGTTCAGACTCCAGCCCAACAGATCCTTCCTTTGTGCTTAGCTGTAGAGAATGATCTGGAGCCCCAGACCAGTCTGAGCTACAGAGCCAGACATTTTGTCAAAAAGAAATGAGGGTTGGGATGTGGCTGAAGGGCAGAGCACTTGGCACAACCGTGGGGTTCTGAGTTGAGATCCTTGGCACCCGTGGACACAGCTGGGTGTGTGGATATAACCCAGCACTGGAGAGGTAGACACAGGAGGACCCCTGGGTCTCTCTGGCCAACCAGTCTAGCTGAATTAGTGACTTAACTTCCAGTGTCCCCAAGACCCCCCATTTCAAAATATAAGGGGGGAGCAATCAGATGTGGGCCCCGGCCTCTGGCCGCCACACACACAAACACGTACACACAAATCTCTCCTCAGCTGACGGTGACCTCTTCTGTTGCTCTCAAGCATGGCTTCACCCTCCAGGCTTTTCTAGCTGTCAGGGGCCGCGGGGTCGTGAGCCTGTCATTTCCTCTGTGCTCCTGGGTCTGGGTGAGAGAGAAACCTGGGAAGCTGAGCAGAGATCATGGGGCGTGAGTCAGTAGGAAGTGGGCAGCCGAAGAGAAGGCTGAGCTGGGGACACTTGTGCCAAGGGTGTCCCTGGGGAACCCATGGATTTCCAGTATGTGGGAGCAGGACAGAGAGGGGCCCTGAACCTGTGCCAACCACACAATGGTCCTTTGATTCACCCGGGCGAGGCCACAGCGGTCCAGCGTGACGGGTCAGGCCTCGGCCAAGGTCAGTGCTGTCCACCCCCTCCACTCCCTCCTGCAAACTCTTGGTGAGAACATAGGGTCCCGTGCCCCACTCCAACCTAGGAACACCCTTGGGGGACTTCCAGGGGCCAGAGCCAGGTCAGGATCCCTCCTCACTGGCACAGGACAGCTATGGTGAGGAAAAGGATGCCTTCCACAGCCAGTGGATCCGCTGGAGCTTCAGGACGCCAAGAATTGGGGGGAAGAAGTCACCTGAAGGGGTCTGGAGTAGATGTTAGGATGGGGGTGATCTCAGGAAACCCAGTGCTCCCTATAGTACCCTCTGTATTTTCTAGTTCTAGATTAATTTATCTGTGTATTTTTCAAGTATATTTATTTATTTATTTATTTTGTTTTTGTTTTTTCGAGACAGGGTTTCTCTGTGGTTTTGGAGCCTGTCCTGGAACTAGCTCTTGTAGACCAGGCTGGTCTCGAACCACAGAGATCTGCCTGCCTCTGCCTCCTGAGTGTTGGGATTAAAGGCGTGCGCCACCACCGCCCAGCTCAAGTATATTTATTTTATGTGAATGGGTGCTTCACTTGCCATGCCTATGCACCATGTGTGTGCAGTACCTGAAGAAGCCAGAAGAGGGTGTCAGATCTTCTGGAACTGGAATTACAGACAGTTGTGAGTCTCCATGTGAGTGCTGGGGACCAAACCCCAGTTTTCTAGAAGAGCAGTCAATGCTCTTAACTGCAAGTCCTCATCTGTGTGTTGTCTTGTCTAAACCATTAGCTGGGTGAGGATGGTTCTAGATCAGCCTTGCTTGTTGGGATTCCCCAACACCACGGCGTGTCCACTAATCATCTCAACTCCACGAGCGACTCCATAGGACTCCAGGGCATTTCAAGGAAGAGTGACCTGGCTACTTTGGCCTTCAGATAGGAGGTTCTGGGTTCAACAGTTACCCTTGTGGACTGTGGGAATCCATGGCACCTGTGTTCTACCTGGGAGGAGGAGGAGACAGTCTCCCACTCCTTCTCAACACATTTTTTTTTTTTTGTATATGTGTGCTACAGCTAGGTGTAGGGGTCAGAGGACACCTTGAAGGAATCAGGTCTCCTGCCATGAGTGTCTGTCCTGAGGACGGGACTCAGGTTGTCAGACTTGGCTGCAAGCACCTTACCCTTTGAGCTACCTTTTTTCTGTGCTTATTCTGAGGCAGGGTCTCACCATGTCCTGGAACTCACTCTGCAGACCAGGCTGTCCTCGGACTCACAGAGATCCGCCTGCCCCTGCCTCCTGAGTGCTGGGATCACAGGCACCCGCCGTCCTG
The DNA here is from genome assembly GCF_000317375.1 of Microtus ochrogaster. NCBI lineage: Eukaryota > Metazoa > Chordata > Mammalia > Rodentia > Cricetidae > Microtus > Microtus ochrogaster. The sequence goes on along the minus strand of NC_022027.1, from coordinate 4,012,776 downwards.
ACTGCTTTGACATAGGGTCTTCCTGCCCTGGATTCTCTAGGTAGACCGGTTTGGACTTGAACTTGTGACCCTCCTAAGTGCTGGGATTTTAGGGTGTGCCTCCGTGCCTGATGATGTCTGTCTGAGGGGTGTGGGGTCCAGATGCACGAATGCACCCACCGAGGCCAGAGGACATGAGGTGTTCTGCTCTAGCGCTCTTGGCCTTACCCCTTCCACACAGACCCTCCCGCCGAAGTTGGAGCTGGGCTCTCAGTCAGTGAGCCCAGCGAGCCCTCCAGTCTCCGGTGCCCACAGTCCGGGGCTTACGGTCTCTCACAGGTGCTGGAGTTTTTGAACAGGTCTTCCTGTTTATATGGCAATCAGTCTTAACTCCTGAACGCATCTTCTAACCCCTGGGTTTTGTTTGTTCTTTTTGAGACAGAATCGCAGGTCGCCCAGACTGGCCTGAAGTTCCTTCTGACCTTAATCCTCCAGCCTTGTGGTCAGCTTGTGAGATGGAAAGGCAGGTGTGCGCCATCGTGCCCACGGAATCCAGGGTTCGTGCATGCTGGGCAAGCCCTCTGCCCACCGAGTTAGCTACTGATGACCTCGACTCGTGTTTGACTCACTCTGAAGCCTCGGCTGGTCTGGAACTCGCAGCAATCCTCCTGCTTCAGCCTCCCAACGGCTAGAATGAGAGGTATGAACCTTTAAACGGCTGGGAACAGCTCAGGGACACCCTTTGCCTCCTTGGGGCTTGTCAGTGTGAAGGTCTGACCAGAGGTGCCCAGCCCGAACTTCCAGACACTCTCCAGGTGGAGACCCCAAAGGCACCTGGAGGTGTCCACCTTAGTCAACTCCCAGAACATGCCCCCCGGGCCGCAGTTTGTGACCTGACCCCACTGTGGACTGTTCTTTCTAGACAACTGTCTGGTTCCCAGATGGGACAGGGCCTGCCCCCGGCGGCCACCCCCGCGCAGGCCCGGGCCCTGCGCCTAGGGGACACGTCCGTCCCGCCGCGCCCCGCCCCGCCCGCCGCCGGCCCCGCCCGCCTTGGGCTTTTATAGGCCGAGGCGCCCGCACTCACAGAGTCCCCGCTGCTCCACACTCGCCATGTGTCCTGGGGCACTGTGGCCGCTGCTTTGGGGAGCCCTGGTCTGGGCGGTGGGATCCGTGGGTGCCGTGATGGGCTCGGGGGATTCCGCGCCCGGTGAGTGGGGCTGGGCGGAAGGGGCGGGAGAGTGGGCCACCCACGTGGCCTGCGGAATGCGGCAGGGGGATGTCTGGGGGTGCGCTCTGGTTGGGTAGGCGAGTGGGGTGCTCCACGCCTCCAGCCTCAAGAGAGGACTGACATTTATTTATTAAGCTCTTACTGTTTACCTGCTTTCCCATGAGACTACAGAACCCAAAGTTGTGGGTACTTTTTCCATCCCCGTTCTCAGGATGGGTAAACTGAGGCTTGGGGTCATGAACCTTGTAAGTGACACTGTGGGTGGCTCCTTTAGAGAGACATCTCTTTTAGAGAGACATCTCTGGGTGGCTGGACCTGCTAATGCCATCTGGGTGGAGGTTTTCAGGATCCCCTAGATGGACCGTCTCTGTTGGAATGGTGTACCTGCATTTGGCTGGGAGAGCTGTAGCCTCAGTTTCCCTCTTTTGAAAAGTGTTTGCTGAGGTGCTGGGGCCCAGTTCGAGGAAGGCGGTCGGTAGTGTGTCCTGAGCACGGATGAGGGGATGCAGCTGTCCCCATTTAAGGGTGAAGAAAGCCGAGGGTTCTGCGTTCCAGCCTCCACCCCGCCCTGCAGGGTTGCTGGCCTCCAGGGGAGCCGAGCCCCCTCCCCTAGGGCCGCGTCCCCCGTCCCATCCCAGGGGAGTGAGCTCACGCAGAGGGAATGTTCCCCAGTTGGAGTGAGTAAGAGGCGGGTCAGGCGAGGGGGGGCTGCAGGCTGGGGGCTCGGCTGCCCTGGGCACTGTCTAGACAGGGCAGAGGCGGGAAGCCAGTGCAGGCCCACAGACCCTCACATGCCGAGTGCCTGGCATTTGAAGGGGCTGGGCAGGGTGCCAGTTCTCAGGCCGGAGGCTGGGCAGAAGTTGGTGGTGGAGCACTGGGGTGCGACTCAGAGGAAGAGGGCTCCCCACAGAGCAGAGTCAGGACCATAACTGTGGCTTTCTGTGCCTTTCTCCTGTGTTGGGGGGCGGGATATCCATGATAGCAATGGGCACCTCTCAGTTGGAGGGGGCATTAGACTTGGAGTATGGGGGGTTGGTTAGGAGTTTGCCACACAGAGAACGTCCGCACAGAATAATTCATAGGTAGAGATGAGGTCTGGAGTCTCCCTCCTCCTCCATTTCCGCATAGGTGGTGTGTGCTGGCTCCAGCAGGGCAGAGAGGCCACCTGCAGTCTGGTGTTGAAGACAGACGTCAGTCGGGAGGAGTGTTGCGCCTCCAGCAACATCAACACAGCCTGGTCCAACTTCACCCACCCAGGGAATAAAATCAGCCTGCTGGGCTTCCTGGGCCTGGTGCACTGCCTGCCTTGCAAAGGTGAGGGGTGGGGTCCTGATGGTCTCTCTGTGGGCTTGGGGATAGTGCTGGGGACGGACTTGGAGAGAATGGACATTAGATGGAGGGTATTGGGAGACGATTAGGAGTTTGCTGGGTGGAGCACAAGGAAGAGCACACCGTCTCTAGGAGGGCCGCCTGCCACAGGCAGCTTAGCCAGGAGTCGAGGCTGCAGACCCGCACTGGCCTCTGGGATAGGATTAATGTCACATCAGCCTGGCTGTGTCCCAAGCCCACTGCCACTCACTCCTCCTCCAGACCCCACCCCTAGCTTCTGGGAAGAGGACACACACCCAGAACGGCCAGGCCTGGGCCTAAGGGCCTATGGTTGCCTCCTGCGTCCCTGGGTCCTGCAGAGGGGAATTTGCCCCTCCCCTTTAATCCCTTGGTTTCCTGAAGTTGGCTAGAGGGTCAGTTCCCGGTGCGTGGGTGAGTGGGTGGGCCCTGTGATGTGGCTCCCTCCGGAGAGTTCAAGGTCTGCTCTCCAGACCCACAAAGCAACTGAACTGGGAGAGGGAAGGGTGTCCATGAGTCTATCATGTTCTCAAGCTAGGATGTGTTGGGGTCCGTAACAGCCTCAGTTTTCCCATCTGTAAAATGGTAAAAAGGGACACATGGACAGGAGTGGTGGTGCAGGCCCGGATTCCCAGCACTTGGGAAGTAGGAGGCAGGAGGATTAGGAGTTCAAGGCCAGCCTAGGCTATGGGAGATGCTGTCTCAAAATAACAAAATAAAGTCTTGTGTGGGGCAAGGTGAAAACCCCAACACAAGACTTTGTCTAGGTGAGCCTCAGTTTTTCCACCTGAGACATGAGGATGTGCAGGGTGAACCCCTCCCCCAAGCCCTAGTGGGAACCTCTAGGGCTCAGGCACTCAGGCGTTGTGCGCTAAGGTGAACCACACCTGTGCACGTTCTGTGTCCCTAGATTCCTGCGACGGCGTGGAGTGTGGCCCCGGCAAGGAGTGCCACATGGTGGGGGGCCGTCCACACTGCGAGTGCGCACCCGACTGCGAGGGGCTTCCCACGGGCTTGCAGGTCTGCGGCTCTGATGGCGCCACCTACCAGGACGAGTGCGAGTTGCGCGTGACGCGCTGCCGTGGACACCCGGACCTGCGCGTCATGTACCGAGGCCGCTGCCAAAGTAAGGGCCACGGTCGCGGAGGGGCGGGGCCATAGAAGATGAAAGCGGGGTCTGGGGCGGGGCTTAGGGAGATAAGACGGGGAGGTAGTGCATGCTGAGGGTGGAGTCGGGCGGCTGAGGGGTGGGGACTAAGGGAGGTGTGACCAAGCAGAGGCGGAGCCTGGAGCAGAGGCGCTTGGGGAACGCTGGGCCTACTTAAGGGCATGGTCTGAAATGGGTGGGGCTTAGGTTGCTCCGGGCTGGGCCTTGAGGGGCGTGACCTGTACGGGGTGGGGGCAAATGTTGGTAAATGGGCTCTGTAGAGGCGTGGCCACGACGGCCGCCTTCTACGGAGGGGCCTGAGGGTCAGGTCAGGTGGGTGTCAAAGCCGCCTGGCTGGCTTCAGAGTTTGAGCTCGAGCCCCAGGATAACTGCGACTCTCGGGCGTGTCCGGGGGCAGGGCTGCGCGCGGCAGCACGTAGCATTCCACAGCCCTGCGGCCAGCGTGCCCTCACAAGTGCTGGCGCGGGAGGGAGACGCTGCGCAGCCGGGAAAGAGGCTCGGGATGGACGGGGAGGGGGACGTGGGTGGAGCTTGGCCGAACGGGGCGTTGTCCTGGGGGCGGGGCTTGTCTCTGAAGACTGGGCTGGACGGAGGTGAGCCGGGCTCGCGTTTTAGGGTGGGGGTTGCCCTCTAGGGCGGCGTCTTGCCGGTTGTCGGAGCTGGCGTTCTAGGGCGGGGCTTGAAGAATGGCGGTACCTTTAGGTCCTAGGAATGGGGCTTTCTAGAGGAGTCCTAGTCTAAGGGTAGCTGGACTCATTGGGAGGAAGCACCATCCAGGACCTGACCCGCCCTCTCTCGGCCCACAGAGTCCTGTGCTCATGTAGTGTGCCCACGCCCCCATTCATGCCTTGTGGACCAGACCGGCAGCGCTCACTGTGTGGTGTGTCGTTCTGCCCCCTGCCCGGTGCCTTCCAGCCCCGGCCAGGAACTCTGTGGCAACAACAACGTTACCTATATCTCCTCGTGTCACCTGCGCCAGGCCACCTGCTTCCTGGGTCGCTCCATTGGCGTTCGCCACCCAGGTATCTGCACAGGTGAGACTCGTGTGGGTCTGGGCGTTGGTCCACCAAGGGATAGCACGTGCGCTCACTCTTGTCCGTTTCCTCCACCCCTGCAGGTGCCCCCAAAGTACCACCAGAGGAGGAAGAGAACTTCCTGTGAGCTGCAGCAGCTGGGCCTAGGATTTGAGGCCGTCCCGATTTTATTTATTGTCACAGAAAAGATTCTAATTTATGTCACGTGGACATTCCCCAAACCTGGCCTGAAAGCACTTGGGGTCCCCTAGGATCCTGAGCATGTATCACAAGGATGGAAGGGAGGTTCTATAAGAGTTGTATGTGCCATCACCAGGTACTAGGACCAAGTTAAGATCCCAAGGAGGGCAGCTTCACAGAGACCCCTGCTTGATCTCTCTGCCTGCTTTTCAGTCTGGAGCTGAGTCTCAGGGCACGGTCAGTGGTAGTGTGTCCGCCTCAACTGCGGTTCACACAGGGCCTCTCGACCTCAGCCCAGAGAAACCCTGGGTTCTTCCCTATTCGCTCCACTTAAGGAGGGACCTAGTGGGAGCATCGGGCTGTGGCTGACTGACAGGCCAGGGTAGCCAGTGGCTGCCAGGGCTCACTGTGCCCAGAGCACTCCAGAGTCACTCTAGTGCCTACCGCCCTGCACATCAGCCTGGTGCTGCTTGGGGCATGACCCTTCCCTCTGACAGCTGCCACTTCGAGTTACCCATGTGCCTTGAAGGGGACCACGAAGAATGGAGAGCTGTAGCTCTGTAGCTACAATGCTTTCCCAGCTCCCACAAGGCCTGGCCTTCATCTCCAGCACCACGTAAAACAGACACGGGGGCACATGCCTGTCACCCCAGCACTTGGAAGATAGAGGCAGGTGGATCAGGAGTACAGGGCCAGCCTTGATTGCACAATGAGTTCAAGGCCAACCTTATATCTCTAAAAAACTTACAAAGGGTTGGGTGGTTGTAGGGCCATATTATACAGGCCCATATTTTTACACGCCTTTAATCCCAGCTCTTGGGGGGCAGAGGCAGGCAGATCTCTGTGAGTTCAAGGACAGCCAGGGCTGTTACACAGAGAAACCCTGTCTCAAAAAAAAAGTAAATAAATAAATAAAAACTTTAAAAAGGAAGACATAATGTTCAATCATACAGAGAATCATAGGAGCATGCAGAGCCCTCCATGTGGGGGAAAGGATTTCCCAGGGTCTTTTCTATTATCCTCCTTCAAGTCCTCAGCTGGGCCTTTCTTGCAGTATCCCAAAAAGTGTTCTTAGCAGGTAGCCGAGGCAGCCTCTCCCACCCTGGGGTTCTGCCTCACCAAAGAAATAAAGACAATAAAACCACTATGTTGACCAGGACCACACCTGCCTTTTCTCTCTGAGCCTGGAGACTAGGGTAGAGCGTGGGACCACCTGAAAGCTTCCAAAGATATGGCGCGTGCTCGTGGATTCCTGAGGAGCATGGAGCAAGTGGAGGGGAGGGAGAAGAAGGGGGCCCTTCTGGGTCTTAGAGGTACAGGGACAAGGTGGCTCAGGAGCGAAGACGAAGACAATGATTGCTGTGTTGAGGCAACTTTAGCATAGGAGGCCAGGCTGATCTTCGATTTCAGGGATAGAGTGATACCATTTTTATTTTTTTACTTTTTTTTTTTTTTTTTTTTTGGAAGGGGTTTTTTTGGGGGTTTGGGGCCTGTCCTGGAACTAGCTCTGTAGACGAGGCTGGCCTCGAACTCACAGAGATCTGCCTGCCTCTGCCTCCCGAGTGCTGGGATTAAAGGTGTGCACCACCATCGCCCGACCCAAAGGAGTCTCTTATACACAGACAGGTCTGGTTTTTTGAGCAATACACAGCCTGCTTAGCAGTGTGCCTCAGCCCTCTGACGTGTCTCCCGAAACAACTGAAGTTTCTGTTAAATCTCAGCTCCCAGGCTCTCCTTTCAGTGAAAATCCCCAATATAGTGTAGAATCAGCTTTTAGGAGCCAAGCTGCTGAGAGCGTGGCTGTTTCTGCCCCCTGCTGGGCGTGTTTATGCCTGCAGTCCCAGGACACAACCTGCAGAAATCTGAGTCTCTCAGCCACCGCTCCCCTTCCTGGGGCTCCTTTCTCCCTTTAGTCACACACTAGGGGGACTCAGTCCTCAGAGGTGGCCTTGTCCATCCTGACCCCTCTTGTGGCCTCAGTACCCTCACACAAGCCATCATAGAAACAGAAACCACACCACTGATGGTCCCCACTGTGGGTACAGAGCATGGCAGAGCTCAGCTGGCCCCGCCAGGAGCTGTTCCATCCGCCCTGGCAGAGGCCCCAGCAGGATACAAGGCAGAGTGGCCTGGTACTTCTCTGTGGCAATCACAATAGCCTCACAGCAGGGCCCAGGACAGCTGAGCCCTTCAGCTGGGGGAGGAATGCTGCATCCAGTTGCACCCTCTCCTCCTCAGGGACACCAAGGTCCCTGTCAAGAATCAGTAGCAGTCCGGAAAATGATGGCGCACTCTTTCAATCCCAGCACTCAGAAGGCAGAGACAGGTGGATCTCTGTGAGTTCAAGGCCAGCCTGACCCATCTACAGAGTCCAGGACAGGCTCCGAAGTTATACAGAGAAACAAAAATCAATAAGTAGATAAATAAATAATCAGTAGAAGTTGTGCTCCACCCACCATCAGGACCCTTGCCTCCTCTTCAGGCATCTCCTTCCTGGACTGGAGATATGACAGCCCCCCCACCTCTCAGCTTCCCCCATGTCCTCGGGGTGAAGGCTCCTGGCCCACCATTCCAGCCCCACCCCCGCCAGGCTCCTGAACTGGGGGGGTATCTTTCCATTCAGTCTCAGGCCTCAGATAAGACGTCCGCCTTCAGGAACCTCCCAGAGTCCCCAGTGCAAACAGGCACCCATCAGCTGTGGAGCTGTTGGGAGCCTCTGCGAGGTCTCTGGCCACTCACGGAGGTGAGGGCAGAACGACCAGACCTCCAGGGAGGGATTGCTCCAAGTAGCTGCACCTTTACCTCAGTTTCCCCACCTGTACTAGATGTCAGCTGACTTTAGGGAGCCTCACCCCCAGACTCTGGAAGATGGAACCCTCATTCCCTCCTTTTCATCCTAAGACACTCAGGGAGCCCACTTGGCTATAGGCAGTTCTGAGACACTTCCTTGAGAAGCAGGCCTCAGGGCTCTTGGCTTTGATTTTGATTCTGACAGAGGCAGGATTTATGGAGGTGAAAGACAGGATTCAGAAGCCTGAGATCCTGCCAGCCATTTTCAAACAGAATTCCAAGACCACAGGCATGGACCAGTGGCAGAGCCCTTTCCTAGACTAAGTGTGGTGGTGGCCCACGCCTCTAACCCCAGCACTTGGGAGGCAGAAGTAGGCAGATCTCTGAGTTCCAGTGAGACCCTGTCTCGAAAAGAAAAGAGTTCATCCCAACCCACAAGAAAATGAAATGATCTCTGAAACCAGGTGGGCCCGGACTGCCAGCCACCCTCCTGCAGCTCCTCCTTAATAGGCAGATGTCGTTGGCCCCCCGTGTGGCAGGCTGGTAACCGGGGTGCTGGACAACAGCCGCAATGCTCAACACCTGTCGTGTGGGCTCCAGGCACCACCACAGTGGAGGAAGTCCCTGTGGGGACAAGCGGGTAAGATCACCAGTTCCCCGTGTCGGGAGCTCATGCAGCCCCTCCCTGTCTGCAGGGTTACCGCGCCCTCTACTACTGCGATGCTCCAGCCCTTGCCGTATCAATTTAAAGAGTTATAAAAAATACACTGAAACTGAACACAGTACAGACTTATCTGCTGTAATTCTTTCTTCCATGATACTATTTTGTAGTGCTGAGTATGAAACTAAAAACTTCAAGCTTCTTGCTAGACTAGTGTTCTAACCATAACCTTGCCCCGACCCAGCCCTCACTGGGGATTCTAGGCGGGGCTCCACTCTGACCACGCCCCCAGCCCAGCCCCTTACTGGAGGATTCTAGGGAGAGCGCTACTATTCAACTTCAACTATTTATTTGCTTGTTTGTTTGTTTTTATTTGAAACAGGTTCCCAGTCTAGAGCTAAAATTTAACTTCAAATTTCTATCATCCTGACTCAGTCTTCCAGTCTTCCGGATAACTGGAATTCCCAGACGGTGCTGCTATTCCCAGCAGCGAGTGAAGCGCCCCCTTCTGCTGGCCTTTGGTTTATTGCTTAGTGGCCCCAGAATGTCACCTGTCATTGAGGCAGTGGACAGCTGATGTGAAGCAGAAAGCCTCCACAGTGGTGACGGCCACTGAAGCAGAGACCAGGTAGTGCTGGGAATGTTGTGTCACTTCCTGGCCCCACACCGACCTGGGATAGGTGTGGCTGTGTGAGCGCTCAGGATGGGGAGATGGGCCAGTGGAGGCCAGCCCTGGCAAGGAGCAGGGGTGGAGTCTGGGCTGAGAGGAAAGGGGTAAACAGAGACACTCTGAAGACAGAGACAGGCAGATCTCTGTGGATTCAAAGCCAGCCCGATCCACATGGAAAGTTCCAGGACAGCCAAGGCTACATAGTTGAGACCTTCCCTAACCTGAGAGAGGGAGAGAGGTGGGGTTGGGGGTGGGCATCCTGACTGGGTGTGGTGGTGCTCACGGAGCGTTCCGAAAGGTCGAGGTGGAAGGGTCAGGAAATCAAGGTCATTCTCAGCTGCGTAGCCTTTAATCCCAGTACTGGGAGGCAGAGGGGAAAAAAAAAAAACAAACTACACAGAGAAAAAAAAAAAAACAAAAAACAAAAAAGACTTGGAAAAATGGTCCATCATTTAAAACCCCTAGCTGGTCTTTGTTGTTGTTGTTGTTGTTGTTGTTGTTGTTGTTTTGGTTTTTCGAGACAGGGTTTCTCTGCGGCTTTGGAGCCTGTCCTGGAACTAGCTCTGTAGACCAGGCTGGTCTCGAACTCACAGAGATCCGCCTGCCCACCGCCCCAGACTCGGGTTCAATTCCCAGCACCTACACGGTGGCTCACATCCAACTCCAGTTCTAGGAGATCTGGCGCCCTCTTCTGGCCCCCTCAAGTACTGCATGCAAGCAAACCGCACATGTAAAAATAAAAACATGAAGGGAACCCAGAGCCCACAAGCCTGTGCCTGAGATGGCTGAGATCCCTGCGGGAGCCCACACCCCATTCCTGGTTCAGCAGTTAGACTAGTCTGAGTCACCGGGAGTCACCTTGGGAAGGGGTTTCCAACAGCAGGCAGCCCCAGCATCCAGTCTTGGGCATGGAAGGGATGGGGAGGGAGCTGTGGTCTGTGGTCAGAGCATAGAGCAGACATTTCTGGGAAACGGGGAAGGCGATTCGATTCAACTCTCCCATATCCCCAAGATCACGCTCATGAAAGTCCAGAAGATCACATTGTCAGCCCAGACTCACCCGAATCTTCCTACCAGGTCATCTGTCCCTCGCCAGGCAGCCCCAGGTCAGCACCTAGGCCCTTGGCCTCAGCTTCCCCATCAGGAACCTCACGTCTGTGAGGAAGCTGACCCGTAGCAGATCTCGGAGTTTGGCTGACTCTGCTGTATTTAGTGAACCCCTACTGTGTACCAGACTTCGTTGGAAGAATTGGGAATACAGCAGAGGTCTGGGGTCTAGAGATCACCTAGCGGGAAATGCACTAGGCTTGGATGTCTTCATGTTGGGGACCTCTGGGAGAGAATGGTCCCCCATGAACCCCAGGCTGGCCTCAAATTCAGTGGCCGAGGATGATGTTGCGTTGGGGGAGGCTGCTCGTTTATCCTGGCCCACTATAATCACATAGAAACTGTATTAATTAAATCACTGCTTGGCCTATTAGTTCCAACTTCTTATTTGCTAGCTCTTTTTTCTTAAATTAACCCATCTCTATTATCTTACATTTTACCATGGGGCTCATGGCCTACCGGTGAGGTTCCAAGTGGCAACTCACATCTTTCTTCTCTGGCAGCTACCTGGCATCTCACTGACTCTGCCTACTGTATATATATATATATATATATATATATATATATATATATATATATATATATATATATATATATATATATATATATATATATATATATTTCATCCTGGCTTTACTCTGTTAAGTCATTGGCCAAAAGTGGCTTCTTTATTAACTAATGGCAGTAAAACATATTTACAGCATACATCACCTCCCACATGAAGCCTGAGCCTCTGGTCTCCAGCTTCCTAGTACCCGATGAGAAGACAATGAGACCTACCCTGGCCCTACCGAAATGGGAGCTCCAAGCTCCCTCGGAGACAGGAGTCTAGAGCACACGTGGGCTGGACCTGCACTGGTTCATGTTTGGTGACCAATGCCCTAGCTTAGTTGGACACAGAAGGCTGGTTCCCTACCCCCCAAAGCTGATGCAAATGTTTGGGCCTGGAAAGGGACATACTGACCTGGATGAACCCAGGACACACAATGATGCTCAGGCCACAAAGGAAGGGCATAGGGCCAGCAAGGCCACCCTGTGGGGAAAGGGCACTGGTATCTTGACTATCTCTTCCCCAGGAGGCTCATCCTACCACACTGAGGTTGAAGCATGGAGTTCTGCACCATGGGCTCTGGAGGAAGAGAGGGTCAGGAACAGTGTACTGAGAGGCAGGGCTGGGGAAGGAAGTGGAGGGAGAGATCCCACATAGAGAGGAGAGACACAAACAGAGGCAAGGACAGACAGACAGAGCACAGAGAGAAGTGAGACAGAGGAAGGGGGAGAGAGACAGAAAAGAGAGTAACTGGATACAGACAGAGTGAGACAGAGATGGATGGGAGGACAGAGGGACAAGGACAGAAAGAAAGCCAAGTCAGCAGTGCTCACCTTTAATCTCAGCACTGGAGACACTGGCAGCTGGGTCTCTGTCAGTTTAAAGCTAGTCTGTTTACAGAGTGAGACCCTGACAAACAAACAAACAAACAAAAAGCCTGAAAGAGGAGCTGTAGAGGTGGCTTGGTGGTTGAAGCGCTAGCTCTCCTTCCAGAGGACCCAATTCAGTTCCTAGCCCACAGGGAGGCTCACAATAGTCTGTAACTGTAGTTACTCCCTCTTCTGGTATCTGTGGGTACTGCACGCACAGGGCACACATACACAGGAGCACACCCAGAACACACAAAAATAGAATAAGCTGCTGGTGGTGGCGCGCACCTTTAATCCAAGCACTCAGGAGGCAGAGGAAGACAGGGGTCTGTGAGTTCAAGGATAGCACAGAGTTCCGGGACAGCCAGGGCTCCACAGAGCAAGCGAGGGAAAGGTGCAGCCTGCAGACTGGGCGGGGCTGTTGCTTCCCCATTTCCTTCTGCTTTGGTGAACAGTTGTGAAATGTAAAACCATCTTATGTTCACCTCAACTGCCAAGCTCACAGCAACCCCCAAGAACACTGTATAGTCTTGAGAAATGCAGGGAGGTTTTCAGTTTTGATCTGGGGTATGTGGGAACCCTGTGAGTATCAGGGCTGGGGAGGGAGAGAAATGTTTCCCAATATCTCAACCCTCCCATATGCCCACTGGGGTTTTCTCTCTCTCTTTCCTTTGTAGTTATTTGTTAATTAAGTTATTGATTTAATTAATTTTGTATTGAGACAGGGTTTCTTTTGTAGGCCTAGTGTCCTGAAACTCACTCTGTAGAACAGGCTGTCCTCGAACTCACAGAGATCCACCTGCCTCTGCCTCCTAAATGCTGGGATTAAAGGTGTGCACCTTCATCACCTGACTGTCAATAATGTTTTGACACATAGCATATAGCCTATCAATACTGATAAAGTTTTATTGGCACACGACCACATCCACATGTCTCCTCCAGCACCTTTGGTGTTCATGACAGAGAACAGTCCTTGCAGCGCAGACTATCTGTCTAACAGCACTGGCAATGTAAAAACCCGCCAAATCCACCGGACCCTCAGTGTGTCCTGGGCCCCGTTCTAAGAGCTGTTAACACTCCAGCAGCCTAAGAAGGTGGGATGGACAGAAAGCCACAGAGGCCAAGAAAAGCACAGATCCGAACCCAGGGAAGATAGACAGGTGTGGCGGCGCAGGCCTGGCAGAGGCGGGGGATCCCTGTGAGTTTCAGGCCATCCTAGTCTATGAGGTGGACCCGGACAAAAGAAAACAAAAGCAAGGCTCCTGAGGACGGGAGCCCAGGGTGTCCTGGGACCTCCACGTGCACACAAGGTGAACACACACTCTGCAAAACCAAGCCAAAAGATAACTATTCTATCATAAAAGCGAGTTTTGTGACACACTCTCCCTGCTCCATCCCAAGGCCTAATGAGTAACTGTTTATAGCCAAGGGGCTGCAGTCCAGTAGGAACGCAGGAGCAAAGTCTGAGTTAATCCGCTGCCTCTTCACAGCTCTCCCGCGGCTCGGGGCTCCACTTCAGGCCCTGAACTGTATCTGGGCTCTTTTCCTCCCATCCAGAGCTCCGGGTGACTGGGTCCGGGATCTGGGCGACGCTTTGGGGTGCAGCTGCGCCGGTGGGGGCGTCTGTGGCCAGCAGGAGGCGCGCGCGGGCGCGCGGGGTGCAGGGAGCGCGCAGAGGCGGCGCGCGCACGAGCCCACCCGGCCGCGCCCGGACAATACCGGCGCGCTGGGGACTATGCCCGCGCCGGTGCCGCCCCCGCTCCGCGCAGCCCTGGCCGCCAGGCCCTAAGCGTCGGTCCTGCCCCGCGCTACACCGCCCACGGACCTCGCGGGAGATGGAGTGAGTACCCGGCCACGCGCGCTCCGCCGCCCCAGGCCCCCAACGAGAGACCCAGAGGCGAAGCGGGGAGACCGTTCCCATCTGCAAAGGGGAGGGATCGAGCTGGGCCGCGCGCTCCAGGCCTGATCCCCAATCATTCTGGGGGGGCACCCGGATTGCACTCACACATCGCTCGCAGGATGCAAAGGAGAGAGGCCCATGCTCCCGCAAGACCCTTCAATCCAAGCTGGGCCACCTGTGGGTGGGCGGCCCCCGAGAGCCTGCGGGATCTCGGGAGTAGTAGGGACCCTTCCTCAAAGGGCAAGGTGCTACCCGCCTCCCCTCCCCCATCTTCGACTCGCGGCTTCTGGCGCTTCTGTCGGTCCCTCCTGCGTCCTGCCCTCTTCGTGGCCTCACCGGGGCACGTAGCTTCTTGGCCAAACCGATTCCGGCCCATTAGATGTGGTCCTGAGTTGCCACTGGCTTGAGAGGTGGATTTCCGCGGAGAGCTAGGCGGGCGGTTCCCTGTCAGGGGCTCTAATCTATTTCCCCCTTTCCCTCTTAAGCATGCTCCCCGCCAGGAAAAGGGGGGGACCTGATGGTGTGACTCAAAGGGGTAACTGGTTCAGGTTGAAAACGGTGGCGGTACCCAGTCCACAAACCCAGGCTGGTGTGAGCTGCGGTCTGTTTGTGTGGGTCTGAGAGAGATTGATGGGCAGTGGAAGATTTTGTACACAGCCGGGAGCCAAAAGAGCATGTATGCTCGCTCATTCAGGCATGCGGTCCCCTCTAAGCAATGTGAAGGTGTCCCCCAAGCCTCCCCTACTCCCACAGGTGGGAAGGATAGGTGCTTGAGGGGTGTTGAGGAAACATCGCCTAGGTCACAAACCCGCCTGCTTGGTGACTGGAGTAATGGCACCCCACGCAGGGCCCCTGTCCTCCATCCCAGCCAGGATTTGGGACATAGAAGTCCAGCCAGCTTGGCTGGTGGCCGCTCCCCCTGCCTTTCCCTCTCTGGGTGTGTTTTGTATGAGACAACTTTCCTCTTGGGATTAACCCGTGACCCACCACACCCACTGATGGGTGGAGACTGGCTGTCACATCCCTCCCTGGCCAAGAAGGCTAACTCCCAGTCCCTTACTTCAGAAAGCCCAGACAAAGGCCTGGCTGCTCCCCTCCCCGCCCTGGGAGCCCAGCCAGGGTCTCAGGGGAGCCAACGCCCGGATTGCCTGCCCCACATCCCCTGGCTTGTTTATCTGTTCAGCTGACCTAGCCCACGGGAGCCCCTGACAGCAGGGACAGCCTGGGTGTGGCAGTGGCCAAGGGCTCATTGACAGGTGAGAAAACTTCCCACCCAGAACAGCAGAGGAAAAACATTTTTCTGCATTTCGGCTTCTATTGTTTCCTATTCTTCTAGCTCTTTCTTTCCCACTGGCTCAGAGGGGTCTAGGTGCTGCACCAGAGCCACACAGCACTGAGGCCCTTAGCACGTGCTGCAAGGTTTTTGTGGCTTCTTGACATGGGCCTCTCCCTGGGTGGGCGCCCAGTCGGTTACTAGATTTGGAGTGGGTGCAGCAGGAGGTTGGCCCGTGTGACCGTGAATGAGGGATTCCAGTGGACACAGGGTGGAAGGAATTTCCATCTGGCCCTGGCCGACCCTCATTTACCACAAGGGCTGAAGGCTCAAAGGCCAGGGAGAGGGGTGTTCACCATGCATTTTAAAGATCAGGGCTTGGCGGCCCACGCCTCCCAGCACTCAGGCAGCAGGCGGATCTCTGTGAGTTCGAGACCAGCCTGGTCTACAAGAGCTAGTTCCAGGACAGGCTCCAAAACCACAGAGAAACCCTGTCTCGAAAAAGCAAAAAAAACAAACAAACAAACAAACAAAAAACTAAAAAGGTATGCAGTAGAGAATTAAAAGAGAGGACTAGAGAGACGCCCCCTGTAAGAGAGCTCACTGCTCCTGCAGATGGCCCAGTTTGGTCTCCAGCACCCACATGGTGACCCCCAACTCCAGTAATGCTAGATCCAGGGGATCCCATGCCCCCTTCTGGCCTTCCCTCCTGCCCCAGCCTCCTGGAGTGCTGGGGTGACAAGCATGAGCTACCAGAACAGAAACGTTGAAAAGGGAAGACTTCTGTGGGTGCTACCTGGATCCTAACCCCACCCCACCTCCCCCCGCCCCACCCTACCCTGCGTGCCTGTGAGTCTCTTGGTGGCTGTGCCAGGTCTGCCCTGATCACTGAACGCCAAGCCAGCTTTGGTTTTCTCTGTCTCTGTTGTGTTGCTGAACTTGCAAACTCTGCCTCACGTGTCAGCCCGCTTAACTCTGGGGTGTTTGTCTCCAATACAAGGGAATTCAGTTTGAAATTCAAGAAATTTCTGGTTTGGTTTGGCTTTTATTTTTCTTTTCTTTAAAAAAAATGATTTGTGTGTGAGTGCGGAAGAGTATATGGATTCAAGTGTAGGTTTTGGGAGTCAGTTCTCCCCTTTCACCGTGTGGGTTCTGGGGATTGAGCTCAGGTTGTCAGCGTGACAGCAAGCCCTCTTACCCACCGAGTCATCTAGCTGGCCCCTGAAATGTGAGTAAAGTTTATGCATCTAGAGAATTTTGTTGCTGTGTTTTAGTTTGTTATATTATTTATTATTTTGTGGGTGGGGCATGGTGCATGCCTAAAGATCAAAGGACAACCTGCAGGTCATTCTGTCTGTCCCCCATGTGGGTTCTGGGAATCAAACTCAGGGCCTCGGGTTTCGCAGCAAGCACCTTTACCTGCTGAGCCATCTTGCCAGAATTCTCCTATTCTCCTTGCAATTTTAATTTTTTTTGAGACATGTAGACCAGAATGGCCTCAAACTCACTACATAGCCAAGGAAGACCTCAGCTTCTCCATCGCTGCCCCAGCTTCTCCATCACTGCCCCAGCCTCTCCATCACTGCCCCAGCCTCTCCATCACTGCCCCAGCCTCTCCATCAC
>NC_022027.1:3988462-3996037 GCF_000317375.1 Microtus ochrogaster | reverse complement strand
AGCTTCTCCATCGCTGCCCCAGCTTCTCCATCACTGCCCCAGCTTCTCCATCACTGCAGCCTCTCCATCACTGCCCCAGCCTCTCCATCGCTCCTGCCTCAGCTTTCTGAGGTGTATCACCACATTCAGATTTTCTTTTAAAAGAGTCTTTTTCCCCCTTTTACTGTGTAGCACAGGTGACTTCCAGTTCGTCACCCTACTGCCTCGGTCTCCTAGTCCACGAAAGATTTTCTGTTTTGTGTTGTTCCTTTCTATGCTGTCCTTTTCTGTAAAAGATTCTCCAGGAGCCGGGTGGTGGTGGTGCACATCTTTAATCCCAGCACTCGGGAGGCAGAGTCAGGGGGATCTCTGTGAGTTCAAGACCAGCCTGGTCTACAGAGTGAGTTCCAGGACAGGCACCAAAACTACACAGAAAAGCCCTGTCTTAGAAAACAAAAACAAACAAACAAAAAAAGATTCTCCAGAACCTGAGGCGACAGAGGCACCTGCTGGCCAGACTAGTGCCTGCAGACAGACTCAGGGAGACAGCCTTCTGTGACCTGTGCTTGGACCCCAACCCCACAGGCTGCAGAGCCACAGTGTCTGTGCTAAAGGGAGCAAAGGCATGGCGGGGCCAGGCGAGGAGGGCAAGCTGGGCTGAGAGGACTCGCGTCTGGAGCCAACGTCAGGCTGCAGAAGCCATCTGTCTCCTGGAGGTCTCACACCAAGAATGAGGGACAGTCAGAGCATGGTAGCGCACCTGAGCATGGTGATGGGATGGAGCCCCAGCCCAGCCCCGAATGACTGCGAGAAAGCAGCCCGTGTAGCCAGATGTGCAAGAACAGCTGTGCAGGGTGTGGTCCAGCCTGGGTGCCCAGCAGAGAGGCAGAGACTGGGGTTTTGTGACACCAACACAGTGAGAAGAGACCATGTCCTTTATCTTTTCTCTCTCTCTCCTTGTTGCTTGGTTAGTGTTTTCATTTTTGTTTCGAGAGACGGTCTGTCTATGTCCTGGCTATCCTAAAAGTCTCTTTGTAGACCAGGCTGGCCTCAGACTCACAGAGATCCACCTGCATCAGCCTCCCAAGTGCTGGGAATAAAGATGCGCACCACCATGCCCAGTGGGCTGGAACTTATGGCACATCGACTGGCCAGTGTCTCTGCCTCCCCAGGGCTGGGACGACAAGCCAGGGCCACCACGTCCGTCTTTTTATGTGGGTGATGGGGGGGTACTTAAACTCAGGTCCTTGTGCTTGTGCCGCAAGCCCTTTACCTGCCAAGCCATCTCCCCGGCTCCACCTTGTTCGAATCCTCTGTCCATAGGAAGTCTGAGGGCAGGACCAGGAGGGTGGGGGGACCCCAGCCTGTCTTTGGCTCGGCCTTCAGAGGAAAGGTTTTGTGCCTGTAAATATGAGCTGATGAACACATTGTTAAATCAGCGACACGTCTCTGGCTGGGGGGAGGAAGGGTGTGTTCTGACCGCAGTTCGCCTCAGCCTTCAGGGCAGGGCAGCGGGAGCGTGAGGTGGCTGGTCACACTGAGTCCGTAGTCAGGAGGCAGAGAGATGGCCCAGGGCTGCAGCCTGGGGACAGGACTGCCACAGTCAGGGCGGGTCTTCTCACCTCAGTTAACCTAATGTAGCAAAATTTTCAGGGGAGTACCCTGTAGTCTGTCTCCATGGCGATTCTAGAACCTGTCCAGTTGACAGCCACTGTTAGCACATTCTCCATGATTTGTTAAAGTTTTTTGTCTGTTTGTTTGTTTGGTTGGTTGGTTTTTGGTTTTTCAAGACAGTTTCTCTGTGTAGCCCTGCTAGGCTGGCCCAGAACTCACAGGGATCCTCCTGCCTCTGCCTCCCGATGTAGGTGGAGGCCACTTGTTTGTTTTCCTGCTGTCCAGGCCCAAAATAATCACACAGAAACTATATTAATTACAGCACTGCTTGGCCAATAGCTTAGGCTTCTTATTAACTAAGTCTGACATCTTAAATTAGCCCATTCCTATTATTTTGTAAAACCACAACGAGGCTCTCAGTTTACCAGTATGGTTTCTGGGCGTCTGTCTCCTTCGGCAGCTACATGGCGTCTCCCTGACTCCGCCTGTTCTCTCTCTATGGCTCTGTTCAGATTTTTCCACCTGTCTTTACTCTGTTAAGCCATTGGCCAAAAGCAGCTTCTTTATTAACCAATGGCAGTAAAACATATTCACAGCACACAGAGGAGAAATTCCTGCATCATCCTGACAGCTGGGATTAAAGACGTGTGCCACCATGTAGATCTTTTTAAATTTATATATAGGTTGGAGAGGTGTGTCTCGGTGGTTAGAGCATCCAGCTGCCCTTCCAGAGGACCTGGGTTCAGTTCCCAGCATCCACGTTAGGCAGCTCACAGGCATCTGCATCCTTGTCTCCAGAGGATCCAGTCAGCACATGCACACGCGTGGTACACACGAACTCACACAGATACATGAGAAAACAGAATAAATAAGTCTTTTTGTTTTTGAGACAAGGTTTCTCTGTGTAGTCCTGGCTATTCTGGAACTCAGAGATTCACCTGCTTCTGCTTACCAAGTGCTGGGGTTAAAGGTGTACACTACCACCACCACCACCACCTAGCTATAAATGTCTTTTAAAAATCTGGAGTAAGCCGGGCGGTGGTGGCGCACGCCTTTAATCCCAGCACTTGGGAGGCAGAGGCAGGCGGATCTCTGGGAGTTCGAGGCCAGCCTGGTCTACAGAGCTAGTTCCGGGACAGGCACCAAAGCTACAGAGAAACCCTGTCTCGAAAAACCAAAAAAAAAAAAAAAAAAAAAAAAAAAAAAAAATCTGGAGTATTTTGAGCACTGATAGAGACTCAGGTGGAGAATTTTGTACCTGGTCCTGTATTGGTCCACCCACAGCAGGGGTGTGCGGCTTGAGATGCTCCTGGGCAGAGAGGCCCCTTGTACACCACTCCTGGCATCACGTGACCCGGGCTCCGTCCCCAGCACCACAGGAAGCAGGTGTGGCGGCACACACTGTCACCCCGGCACTGGGAGTCAGAGGCTAGAGCGAGGATTAGGAGTTCGAGGTCATCCTTGGCTCACAGAGGCCCACGGATGTCCTGGGTTACCTGAACCCCATCGCAAAGAAAAGATAGCTCTGAATATACACAAGACAAATGCATTTTGTGCTTAAACTTGATCCCATCCGTCTCCCTCCAGGGGGCATTCAACCTACATATTGATGCCAAGTTGTTCAACCATCTCCTCTGTCTCCTCTAGAGCCCTGGCAGCCTGTGGGTAATGACCCCTGGGGGAGAGTGTCAAACAACACTTTCACTGAGGTCTTCTCTCAGACATAACAGTAGCCACATTACAGCGGTGATGACGGAATTTTATGGTTGGGGGTCACCGCACATGAAGAACTGTATTAATGTGTAGTGGTATTAGGGAGGGCAAGAACCACTGCTCTAGAACCTTCCATCACCCCAAAATGTAGCCCACACCCAGCAGCAGTCACCTCACCCCCTTCCAATCTTCCGGCACCCTTGAGTCCCCTGTGGGGTCGCCTTGCTCTTTCTTATGGCTGAGTGCTCCCCTGTGGATGGTCCAAGCTGCGTCCACCCAGGGACACTAATGGCTTGCATGTTAGTTTGTAACACTCTGCTCAGGGCGTTGGGCATCCAGGCCCCGCTGTAGATAGTTGTGGGTCCCAGCAGTCACTTGGACTCACAGGACAAGTGTCCCGTGGACGACCTCCCCTAACCAGGCCTCACCGCTCCGCGGTCATTGAGTAGCTGTGTCCAGGAGCTTGTGGATACAAACACGCCGTGTTCAGAGCGGGTAACAAGTGTTAGGACAGTGCCTGGCTGCAGAGATCTGGGGGCATCTGCACCAAGTGGGCAAAAGGGCAAGAACCAAGGCCCTGGGATCACAGCGGGTACTACTGGAAGTGTTTGGGGGGGATGGGGCGTCTGGACCTTCCACCCGCGAGGACCAGGGCAGGGCCCAGCCTCTCCGCCAACTGCAGGTTAAGGCCAGTGCATCTGTTGCTCTGGCACTGGTCGGCACTGCTCAGCGGTGCCTGAGGCTGCTGGAGCCCGGAATGGGAGATTAGAAGACTCCCTGGAGGAAGAGGCTGTGCCCAGTTTTCTTTGGAGGTGGAAAGGCTGAAGGTGCTCAGGGCAGGGAAGGCCAACCTGAGCCTGACCGCTAGGTTAGGGCTTGGAGCAGGCTTAAAACCTGAGGTCTGAAGTTGTCAAATACTAGGAGCCCAGGAGACACAGGGTACCCCGAGATAGGGGGCAGCAGACCGGTGGATTGGGCAGGCGGAGGAGGGGTGACCGGCTGCTCTCCTTCTCACCTGCCCTGTGACCACCCCCTCCTGACCAAGGTCACCATCAACTCTTTCCTTTCATTTAGCTGCAGGAATGTTCTGGGCGCTGGGCTCCACGCCTGACCAGCTCCATCCCTCTCATTGCTGTCCTGCTGGGTACTGGAGCTGTCTAGGCTGTGGAGGAATAAGCGTGAGCAACCCCCTCATCTCCTATCCCTGCCAGATCTACCCTGTCCGCTGTGTGACCTTGGGCCTGTTGCATAACTTCTCTGGGCCTTGCAAAAACAAAACTGGAAGCCAAGGCTTGGGCTTGCTGTCACTGGATTCCCATTATCTCATCTGGAGCTGAGTTATCTCAGGAGCTCGGAGACGACGCCCTCTGTGGTCTGCAGCCACCCACCCACATCAGCAGAGGAGCCCAGATCCACCTCCCCCCCAAGTGCTTTAAAATGATCCCCAGAAAGGGCGACTCCTTGAGCTGCAGGGTGTCAACAGCTCTGGGACAGTGCCCGCCGTTCACAGAGGAGCCCACAGGTCACCTGTCCAGGGACACAGCCCTGCACAGAAGCTCAGCCCATCTCACAAGTGGGGCGCATAAGACCTTTGGGGATACGGCCTCTGTTCGGTCATTCCGCAGGGGCTTTTCTCAGTGACTTACTGCTTCCACACTCTATAGCCCAGGCTAGCCTTGGCTTCCCAAGTGCAGGGATGACGGGCATCAGCCATTATACCCAGCTCCATTTGCACGCACACACACACACACACACAACACACACACACACACACAATAAAATGAGTACATGTTTTTTTCTTCAAAACGGCTCTTCTGTGTAACTGTAGCTGAACTGGAACTCACTCTGTAGACTAGTTCTGTAGCACCCCCTACCTCCTGCATGCTTGGGGGGTGTCTGCCCTCTCTGCTTCAGCCCAGTCTCTTTTCATTCTGTATTTTGAGACCAGATGTTACCTAGTTTTCCGGCTGGCTTTGAGCTCACTGTCCTCCTGCCTCAGATTCTCTGTTGCCGAAATCACGGGCATGGCCCTTCGATATGACTTGGGTTTAATGATTTGCATATTCCCCCTTAACCTTCACTGCCTGGTCAGACCCTCCCCAGAGAGATGTGTGGGAACGCCAAAAACCAAAATGAGAGAAAAGGCAAGGGCCTTGCCACCCTCCAGTTGACACCCTTTCTCTCCGCTCCAGCCAAAGCAAGTGGAAGCCTCAGCACTGGGCCGGGGGTGGATGCTCAACGCAGGTCCCTCCTCCACACTCAGGGCCTCGCGTTGCCATGGGAACAGCGAGGTTGCCAGGGCGACCGCCTCCCGGGGGCCCGCCATCCATCACAGCAGTGGCGCCCGGGGGTGGGGAGGGTCACGGGAGGGGCTCAGCTGCGCGCCTGTAGTTGTGACCGTGCGATGACAATCTGGGGACCGCTGGGCCGGAGGGATGGAAGCTGTCTTCTTGGGACGACTGAGAACATTGTCTCTATGCCGACTGCCTATGTCCACCTGACTTCCTTGTCCGTGCTGGCCTGGGGACACTGAGCGCCTTGTCTCTACCAGCCCAGCAGCCACACTGCCCCTATGCCCAGCCTGGATGGCCACCGGATTCTTTGGTGGGGGAATAACACACTGGGTGTGTAACTCCCCGCGGCCCGTTTCTCCCGAGGATCTTGAATCTTTCCAATTTTATTTTTAAACAGAGCCTCTGGCTGGCTGGGAACTCACTCTGTAGGCTGCTGCTGCCTCTGGGTGCTGGGATTAGAGATGTGTGCCACCACTCCTGGAGCCCTGGGAGTCTTGGCCCTCTCCCCTGTGCCCTGTTCCTAGAATGGAGGAGGAAATGTGGGGTACCACAGGAGCAGCACCTTGGCCCCTCTGGGTGTTAATATTGGGCCTTGGAGAAAACTCGCCAGACTGGGAGACCAGGGGGTGCAAAGGTCTGGGTAGAAGAAGCATCTGAGTCTCAGTGGCTGGAATAGACGCATAGAATAGAGTCATGGAATAGAGTGAGGGGGAGGAGGAGGGGCGGGGAACCAGCAGGTCTATCCGTGAGCTAGGCTGCCTCAAGTGGAGTCTCAAGAGGGTGTGTGAGTGAAGGGGAGGGCTGGGCTCTGATCAGTGCTGTGAGAAACTCGGGTTGTTGGGAGGAGGCTCCCACCAAGCTGTGTGGAGCCTCACTGAGGACAAAGGGAAGAGAGGAAAGTCAGGCCCAATGCGTGACCCAGGTGAGGCAGGGGTTTCCAAGGCTGAGGCCAGTGTGGGCAATTTAGTGCGGCGGCAGTGTCTCACTACAGAAAGCAAGGGGCACACGCCTTTTATCCCAGCACCCAGAGGCAGAGGCAGGCGGGCCTCTGAACCACGAGTTCAAGGCCAGCTTGGTTTACACAACTAATTCCAGGACAGCCAGGGCTGTTAAACAGAGAAACCCTGTTTAAGAAAAAACAAATAAACAAACAAGCAAAACAAAACAAAAAAAACCACGAGCTGGGTGGTGACTGAGGAAATCAGAACTGGCTTCTGGCATCCACACCTATCTGTATCCACGTGTACAAATTCGTGTAACACACACACACCACCGTGGGCCACCGTGGAGCCCCTGCTTATCATGTCCAAGGTCCCATCCCTAGGCCTGTAAAAATAGATAAATCAGTGTGTGCTCACTCCACCAGGCCCCTGGGAGGCACTGAGAAGGGAAGGTGCTTCCTGCCAGGAAGAGAGCAGCTGGACAGGGTCACCTGCCAGGGCGTGGGAGCCAGGTCATTTCACAGGCCTCAAGTGAGGTCACGAAACTAAACCCGAAAGTGAGGGCTGCGGAGGCGCCGCTGGCTCCAGGTTGCCTGGGCGGATTTGGGTGAAGGCTCTCCACTGTGGGGCCTGCTGGACCGCCTCCCTGTTACGGTCCTGGACAGGCTCAGAGCTGGGTGTATCTTCTGCTCCTGAGTTGCTCAAGTGGGAAATTGAAGCCCAGAGAGGTACAGGGAAGCCTGAGTCCAGGCCAAGGGTGTTGAGCATGGCTGTAATTTCAGTCTGTGGAGATAAGGCATCAGGAAAGTGGGGGTGGGGGGCTGGGGGATGTGCCTGAGGCTAGCCCCTGCCACCAGCTGTCTCAGGAATAAGGGGAGACAAAGCCTTGGTTTTGCCGATGCTTTGCCCTGTGTTCTGGGGAGACGCACGCTGTCTCTGGAATCTTGGGCTGTCATTTAGTTTGCAGGGGTGGGAGGTGGAGGGGAAGCTAGGGCACCCTTGATCCCCCCTGTGTGTTTACAGGGGTGGGAGGT
>NC_022027.1:3987815-3988302 GCF_000317375.1 Microtus ochrogaster | reverse complement strand
TAGGGCACCCTTGATCCCCGCTGTGTGTTTACAGGGGTGGGAGGTGGAGGGGGAGCTAGGGCACCCTTGATCCCCCCTGTGTGTTTACAGGGGTGAGAGGGGGAGGGGGAGCTAGGGCACCCTTGATCCCCCCTGTGTGTGACTTGGTCGAGAGGAGGGTCCCTGGGGCTCATCTTGATAGATCTAGTCTATTAGTTGATATCAAGCCTAACAGCACCCTTTCCTGTACACATCCCAGCTCTCTAGGCCTGGAGGTCACACCTTATGGGGGTCTAGGGTTGGCGGTGGTCCTCTCTGACTTTTTCTCCTATATTCAGGGTCCTGGCGACAGACACTGTGGCCCAACAGGAGCGGCTTCAGGTCATCGCAGTGAGTTCCTCCCACTGTGGATTTGAGGTCTTCAGTGGGTCGGAAAGGATGGGGTTCCAGGATTCTTTTTTTTTTTAGATTTATTTATTTATTATGTACACAGTGTTCAGCCTCCATG
>NC_022027.1:3974021-3987063 GCF_000317375.1 Microtus ochrogaster | reverse complement strand
TATGGGGGGGAGGGGAGGGGTGGAGCTCTGTTGGAGCCCGGGTCTTTGGGATGGACCCTGGTCTGTGTGGGGCCTACGTGGGGCTACTGGCATGTGTGACCCTTGGACTGGTTTGGGACTAAGGTCACTGGACTCCAGCCTGACCCTGACTGACCTCATTCATAACCCTAATCTTAAAATGAATCCTAACCCTGACTTTGATCCAGTCGTGGCCTTGCCTGGATTCTGAGCCTCTTCCCTGCCACCCTAGTCCAAGGCACTGCGGGAACGCTGGCTGCTGGAGGGGACGCCGTCCTCGACCTCTGAGGGCGATGAGGACATGAGGAAGCAGATGCAGGAGGATGAGCAGAAGGTCCGGGTCCTGGAGGAGTCCATCGCCAGGTGGGCAGTATGGTCTGGGCCTGAGGACACTTGGGGACCCCCACATCAGGGATGGGCATGTGTCTCATTGAGGGTCACACAGCGCCCAACCAGTGTGGCTGTGGACACAGAAGCTGCCTCGGGTTTCCTCCTCTGGGAGTCCTGGAGGAAGGGAGGTACCACCACCAATCTCCCTGAGGGCTTCCTGGCGCCAGCCCAGCTGGCCCTTGCAGCCCTAATAGAGACCACAGAAGCAGCTGGGCCTGCAGGAAGCCGTAGAGGGGTCCGGACAGGGAGAAGAGCCTTCCGCTGTGGGGGCTGTAACAAAACACGAGTGTTTCCGGCAGGCGGCTGGTGGGGGTCTGGCTGGGAGAAGAGGGGTCGGGGTAGAAGGAAATTACTAACTTCTACACTGTCTGTCAGCAAGGAAGGGACGCCCATATGAATTCAGTCTGGCCACAAGAGACCCTGTCTGTGGGGTTGGCTGAGATTTCCCTGTCCACGTGGGGAGCGGTGTAAAGATAGCATTTGGGGCCTTCCTACACGTTAAAGGAGCTATGTGCGATCAGCGAACTCCCCGGGCTTCTGTTTTCCTTCCTATGAACCAGTTAGGGATCCCGTTGAGTGTTTTTGAGGTTTTGGTTTGATTTTTGCCTGGCTGGTGAAATCAAAGACTCGGATGAGCCTAGGACAAGGCTCCGCCTCTGGCCACGCCCCAGTCCCTCACTGGGGATTCTAGGCGGGGCTCCACCCTGACCACGCCCTCAGCCCCTCACTGGGGATTCTAGGTGGGGCTCCATCCTGACCACGCCCCCAGCCCCTGACTGCCCTCCCCCTCCTCCTCTTTTAAAAATTCTTGGATTTTGCTTTTTTGAATCTGAATCTCTATAGCTCAGACTGACCTAAAACTGGCAGCAATCCTCCTGTAGCGGCCTACCTAATATTGCCTGGCTTTGCCCTAATTGGTTTTTTGGGACTTGTTTGTACCGAACTCTTCTGATGCTTGTGATAGTGACACACATTTTTCCATTGTCCCTACAAAGCTCACCCTTCCTGTCAGTTGTAAGTGGGAGAACAGGGAGGGGAGTCTGACGCAGCTTAGCACACAGTGGACTCAGCCCTGCTGCCTGCTGGCTGGGAGAGTCACAGAATCACCAGGCCTACAAAACAACAAAACATAGACCCGGTGAGATCACTCAGAGGGTAAAAGGTGCTTGCTGCCGAGCCCGAGTTCGATCCCCAGAACCCACTCCTACAGTGACCTCCACACTGCGCACACAAAAAACTTGGCATTCCTTTAATCCCTGCACTTGGGAGGCAGAGGCTAGCCTGGTCCATAGAGCAAGCTCCAGAACAACCAGGGCTACACAGAGAAACTCTGTTTGTGTTTGTTTTATTTTTTTTTAAGATTTTTTTTTAATTGTTTTGTTTTTGGAGACAGGGTATCTCTGTAGCTTTGGAGTCTGTCCTGGAACTAGCTCTTGTAGACCAGGCTGGCCTCAAAATCACAGAGATCCGCCTGCCTCTGCCTCCAGAGTGCTGGGATTAAAGGCGTGCACCACCATGGCCTGGCACCAAAAACCTAAATTTGAGGAGCCACCGTGTGTGACCTTTCTCTCTCTATAAAGGCTCGAGAAGGAAATTGATGTCCTGGAGTTTGGAGAGGCAGCGCCAGCCGCCCCAGAGGAGAACTCCGCAGCCCGCAGCCCAGTCCGGCCCCCGCCTGCAAGCCCAGCCAAGGAAGAACAAAAGTCAGATGCCCTGGTGAATTCTCAGCAGGTAAGAGGCTCCTGGAGAAGCCAGGTCCTGGGTGACCCGAGAGATACTGCTTGGATGGACTCTCTGGGGTCCGTTGCCTCTGTGTGGAAGCCACCTCTGTGCCTGTGTGCTGGCGATTCCGTAACAGCCAGGCCTTGGCCCCAAATGGAGCCCACCCTCAAGTTTTCCTTTCTACTGCTTTTTTTTTCTTTTTCTTTTTGAGGGGGGTGGTGCTGTGCACTGAACCCAGGACCTGAGTCGTGATGGAGTAGTAACCAACAATGATCTATCCTTAGCCTAACATCCGTATGTTTAATTTTATCTATTATAGTCTCCTGGAGAACAGAGGTCCCGCTGTGGAGTCAGTTCTGTCCTTTAACCTTTTTTTTTTTAAAAAAATATTTATTTATTATGTATACGATATTCTGTCTGTGTGTATGCCTGCAAGCCAGAAGAGGGCACCAGACCTCATTACAGATGGTTGTGAGCCACCATGTGGTTGCTGGGAATTGAACTCAAGACTTTTGGAAGAACGGGCAATGCTCTTACCCTCTGAGCCATCTCTCCAGCCCCCTGTCCTTTAACCTTTATGTCGGTCCCAGGTCTTTAGACTTGGTGGCAAGAGCATTTGCCCTGTGAGCCGCCATCTTGCTGACCCGAGTTTTGGATCTTTTGAGGCGATTTCTCACTTGTGTTGCTCAAGCTGGGCCACCTTGGCAAGCCTGCTCCACCACACCCAGCTGGCTATGTTGTTTTTTATTTATCTGTTGTGTGGGTGTGATGTCTGTGCGCACATGCTGGTGCATATGTACACAGAGGCCAGCAGGGACCACGTGACTGCCACAGTGCGCATGCGTGTGTGTATGTACGTACACAGAGGCCAGCAGGAACCCCGTGACTGCCTCAGTTGAGCTCCACATTATTATTATTATTATTATTATTATTATTATTATTATTATGTTATTTTATTTATTTATTTTGGGGCCAGGGTCTCGCTGTGTAACCCTGGGACTCACAGAGATCCTCCTGAGTGTAGAGATTAAAGGCATGAGCTACCACACCTGCCTTTTTTTAAACCTCCGTTTGATGGAGGGAGGACCAGACTTAGGGGTCTACCAGCTGACCAGAGGGGCAGGGCCGGCCGAGGACGCGCTCACAGCCTGTGTATGCTAGGAAGGAGCTGTGCTGTCCAGCTCTGGTCTGTGTGGATCTGAGTGCCATGGGACACACACCCTTACCCCGGAGCACGAGGACGGCGGGCAGCCATCCCAGAGCGGGCGGGCTTTGAAAGTTGAACAGGAGCTCTTAGGCGCAGATTGACAGAATTTGCTGGAGACCCCATTAGGGGTTAAGCCTGTCTCCCCAAGACTCCCAGCCCCGCAGGCCCATTCATCAGCTGGGGGTGGAGCTTAGGGCAGTGAGGGAGGCGGAGCAGCTCTAATCCTTCTCCTCTTTTTCAGGTGCCGCTGGGCACCCCGAAAGGTAAGCTTCCAACGGGGAAATGCGGCCTCTGGTGCCCTCTGGTGGTCAGAGGTGGGATGGCGGGCGAGCGTGGAGGAGCTAGTGTGGAAGCTGGCTGGGGCGGATGCCCTGGGCTAACCAGTTCACAGCCAACATCTGTAAAATGTCACACCCGACAACCCAGTGTTGAGGACGCCAAGGCGGCAGGATCTGGGCTCTCTGGCTGGCCGGCTCGGCCTTATCAGCTAGCTTCAGGGCTGGGAGGTGGCAGACAGCTCACAGCAGCCTGTAACTCCAGCCTCAGGGGACCTGGCAGGCACAGACACACCTAATTAAAATAGAGTAAACTCAGAAAAGGTGGAGAACGGCAGCGGATGCACAAAGTGTCAGGTTCAGGCTTCCATCTGTGCATGCACACTCCTGTACTCGCCTCAGGAGTAAGTATATATACCACACACATTAAAAAAGAGATGCCAGGCGGTGGTGGCGCACACCTTTAATCCCAGCACTCAGGAGGCAGAGGCAGGCGGCTCTCTGAGTTCAAGGCCAGCCTGGTCTACAGAACAAGTTCCAAAAATATAAATATATGTGTGTGTACATACACACATGTGTCATATATAAATACACTTTTTAAAAGCAGAAGCTCAGGCAGCCTGGCTGGCTTTAGACTCAGTGTATAGCCAAGGATGATCCCCCTGACAACTGGGAATAACTGTGGTGCCAGGGATGGGACCGGGAATTCCTGCAAGTCAAGCGAGTGGTCTATCCACTGAGCCCCAACATAGCCATATTTATTTATTTATTTTTGAGACAAAGTCTTCATCCGCATAGCGCAAGCTGTCCTGGAACTCACTATGTAGACCATCCCCAGCCTCTGGCATGCAGCACCATGCCAGCCCAGGTCTGTGTTTCCTGCCCAGTGCAGCTGGCGTTGTTTGCAATGCGGCCTTAGGGCTCTCTGGCCTGATTTACTGTTAATTATTCATAGGAGATTGTCTCCCGGTCTTGCTGTAGAATTAAAAATTAATAATTAAAAGAAAATCCACGCAGGCCTCTCAGGGATTTTGTGATAGTCATTTTTGTCTGGATAACGAGAAGTCTGTGGGGTTCAGCTGGGCTGGCTGTGGGGCGAGGGGCCCTGGGCATGCATAGGTCTGGGGTGCAGGTCATGTGTTGGGTGTGGGGTGCATGTGTTGGGGTCTAGGATACAGGTTATGTGTTGGGGTCTGGGGTTCGGGTGCAGGTGTTGGGGTCTGGGGTGCAGGTCATGTGTTGGGTCTGAGGTTCAGGTCATGTGTTGGGTCTGGGGTTCAGGTCATGTGTTGGATCTGGGGTTCGGGTGCAGGTGTTGGGGTCTGGGGTGTAGGTGCATGTGTTGGGGTCTGGGGTTTCAAGTGAGTCAAGCAATCTGGGGTTCCAGCACATGTTAGTCTGTATGTGGGACTTGGTTGTCTGTGGACCAGGTATTTTAGGTCAGTATTCATGTTCCTGGAGGGATGTTTTGAGGTGATCGTGTGATCTTGTCTCTGACTCCATCTTGTTTTCCACCCTGCGCCCCGTGCAGAGAATCGCATGTCCTCTACCCCAGTGCGGACTCCGGGGGGATCCACCATGATGAAGGCAGGTGGGTTAGCCCCTCCTCCGCACCCTGGTCTGGCAGGGTGGGGTTCACCCAGACCTCAGTACTCATCTGCTTGGCTGCAGCACACCCACGCACCGGCCAGCATGGAGGCTCGAACCCAGCGCCCAGCGGCTTCCATTCCTAACCTCAGCACACAGGCTGAACACGCTTGCGTCAGTTCCTGCCTGCTCCAGGGGTCCGTCCCAGCATAACACTGACTTCACGTGGGACCTGATGTGTTCTGTCTTGGGGGAGGGAGGGCCTCAGGAGGCCTAGAATTTCTTGCACAGGGTTCAAGTTCAGGAGGCTAGGGACTTTTCTTAATTGAGAAGGTGCCACCAGATACGGTTCCTCCTGTCCCCCCAATCTCTTCAGCCAGTGACTTTGAATGGTGCACACCCTGCCCAAGTGAGTGGGGCTGCCCTGCAAGCAGGTATTTGGGTGCAGAGACGAATGATTAACTTACAATCAGTTATTCATTCAACAAATGCTTACGGAACCAGGCATGGAAGAGGGGGAGTTCGTATTCTGATTGGTGCAAGTGGCCGTCCAATTAACCTGCAGAGGAAAAGGAGGACGAGGACGTTGTTTTGGGTCCCTGACGTTGCAAGGAGGGCCTCTCTGGAAAGAGTAGGGCTACTCACTCAGCTGAGTGCTTACGAGTGCCCTCTGCTGGCTGCACGGAGAACAGACACTGGTCCTGCCTGGGTGGGTGGGGTGCTGTGAGATGTTTCTGGAGGTGACTGTGAGGGAGAACGAGCCAGTGGAGGTGGACTATTTTCTTAGTATGAAATCCAGTTGTAAAAAGGAATCTAGCAGCAAGCTGAATGCTAATCATTGTAATACTCATACAATGGAGCCCTGTGGACCCTGTCTGGGCCAGTGTGAGGTCGGCTTGGGAT
The DNA here is from genome assembly GCF_000317375.1 of Microtus ochrogaster. NCBI lineage: Eukaryota > Metazoa > Chordata > Mammalia > Rodentia > Cricetidae > Microtus > Microtus ochrogaster. The sequence goes on along the minus strand of NC_022027.1, from coordinate 3,980,961 downwards.
ACTAAGGGTGGCCATTAGGGTTTGGCATTTTCCATAGCGCCATGAGGAGGCTTGTTGGTGGGGGACACACACGGTCAGTGCCTGCCTGGGCAAATGCTGTTCAGATTCATCTCATGGGGCATGGTGGCGCTCGCTTTTAATGCCAGCACTCGGGAGGCAGAGGCAGGCGGCTCTCTGTGAGTTCGAGGCCAGAGTCTGGTGGCTCAGCAGTGCACAAGGACATGGGGTCCTGGGTGGGACGGAAGCGTGGGCTGTGGGTTCTGAGCAGAATGCTGACTTGAACCCTTAGCATTAGGAGCTGTAGAAGGTGTAGAGAGGAGAGGCCGGGTACTGTGCCCAGTGTCCCCAGTGTGGCTGGCATCACTGCTTGGCTCTGCTGCTATCTTTCTTCCCTGGCTTGGTCATGGCCCGGTGGGGGGTGCCTGAGGGAGGAGGAGCCTTAGGGTAACCCCGTGCCTCTCCTGTCAGCCATGTACTCGGTGGAGATCACAGTGGAGAAGGACAAGGTGACCGGGGAGACCAGGGTGCTGTCCAGCACCACACTGCTCCCCCGGGACCCACTCCCTCAGGGCGTGAAAGTCTACGAGGACGAAACAAAAGGTATGAGAAGCCACGCCTCCTGCAGGGGCACCGGCAGAGCCCAGGTCGCCCTCCCAGTCTGTCATTCAGAACCTGGGCAGTACGCTGGGCACTGAAATGGAACCTAGAGGCAGGTTCAGCAAAGCTCAGACCTGCCACTCAGAGCCGGCGTGAGGAGGGAGCTTCTCAGAGGCCCACAGTTGCCAGCCAAGAGAAGGGAGCAGCGCGCCTGGCAGGAGCCAGTTGGCTCAAGGGCTACAGGGGAGAAGGGACCGTGGTCTGGCTGGAGGGGTACTGGGAGCTGTAGAAGAGACAGCTTCTGGATTTTTATGTGCCGGTGGTGCTGGAGACAGAAATCAGGCCTCCAGAAGGCTAGGCCAAGGCTAACAAAGCCACGCCCCCAGCCCCTCACTGGGGATTCTAGGCGGGGCTCCACCCTGACCATGTTCCTAGCCCCTCACTGGGGGATTGTAGGCTGTTCTTTCCAGCTTTCCTGACTGGTTTTCTAGGTGTTTTCCAGGACTAAGCTGTGGGGAAGTCATTTTGAAGGAACTAGGGTACATCTAATCAGGGACGATTTTAGCGGGAGCCATAAAGTCCAACTGGTCCCCTTCTGATTTTTAAGAAATAAATATATATCCTGTATGGTTTATCAGGTTTGGTCCTTGGTGTACAATAATTCTTTCTGCTTTCAGAGCATCCCATAGCCCAGAAGAAGCTCCGCATCCCCACAAGCTTCTCCCCATTCGGTTCCCAGACCCCGTCACTCACTTCTGGTCTCAGGACTTCACTGTTTGGGGCATTTCCCATCATGGAGTCCCACACTATGTGGCCTTCTGTGTGAGTTTCTCAGTGAAGAGTATCTGAAAGGTCCCTCCGTGCTACAGTGCATTCTAGAACTCCTCTCCTTTTCACATGATATTCCGTGTGACATGTGGAGGGACCGTGCTGTGTGTCTGTGTGAGCGCAGCCGTGTCTTGGGCGCAACTGTTTAAGGATGGGGTGTCCATTGCACGGTCCCCCTCACATCTCTCTCTCTCTGCTGCTCCACTGTCTCTTCTCTCTGGGGACCCGGAACCAGCTAGACTGGACCCTGGCTGCTTAGCAACAGCAGGGGCTCCGTTTCTTTGGAGACTGATGGATTCTCATCTCAAGAGCCCATGGGAGAGGTTTGACCCTGCCTTCTTCACCCCAGTATCACCAAGAGGCCAGCCAGACACAGTGGCTTCTCTTCCAGAGGGTGAAAAGCTGACATCTGGGGAGGGTAGCCCTGAAATTTCCTGGATTCCTGGGGATACCCTGTCTCCTTCCCCCACAGTCTAGGATCCAGGAGGAGTTTGCCAGGCTGAGGTCCAGGTGTGTTTTTGGGGGGTGCAGACAATTGGTCCCCTTGGTGAGGAGACACTACCCTTAGCTCACCACAACTCCGAAAGCGAGTCAGGCCTGCAGTGCACACCTGTGTCCCAGCACACAGGAAGCCGAGGCTAGAATTGCTGGGACTCACTGCAGCCCTTCCTCGGTCCCCTTGAGCACTGGGACGCCAGACATGCACAAGAGCTGGCTATCACAGTGGGGTCTCCTACAGTCTCCCTGCCCTGCCCTTGCATCTCCCCAGCTGACTCTCTCCGTGTGTCCCCACACAGTGGTCCATGCCGTGGATGGCATCGCTGAGAACGGAATCCAGCCGCTAAGCTCCTCCGAGGTGGAGGAACTCATTCACAAGGCCGATGAGGTTACACTGAGCGAGGCAGGGTCCACAGCCGGGCCAGCGGAGCCTCGGGGACTCGCAGAGGATGCGACCAGGACCACACCGGCAAGGAGGGAGATTACAGGAGTTGCGGCTCAGCCAGGAGAGGCCACATCGGGCCCACCAGGCATCCAGCCCGGTCAGGAGCCCCCAGTAACCATGGTCTTCATGGGTTATCAGAATGTGGAAGATGAAGCAGAGACCAAGAAGGTACTGGGCCTGCAGGACACCATCAAGGCAGAGCTGCTAGTGATCGAAGATGCAGCCACCACCCCCAGGGAGCCGGCGCCGCTCAATGGCAGTGCGGCTGAGCTTCCAGACACCAAGGAAGAGAACCAGACCGGGCCCTCAGCCACTCCCAGTGATGCCCAGGATCTCGATATGAAGAAGCCTCGCTGTAGATGCTGTTCTGTCATGTGACCCGTAGGGGGCGCTCCCGCCCCCATCCCCGTCCTACGCTCCACACTCCACCCAGCAGCCCGGCCCTCCCCGGCGCCTGCCCACCCTCACCCTCTGCCTCACGGGCCCCAGACACGTGTGTGGTCCCTATGCACCTCGAGTCGCAGATGGGGGGTGGCTCTGTCCGTCACCACTCTCCACACTCACCCCAAACCTCTGAGCCGTGCGTCTTCCCTTGGTGAGAGACAGGCCGACCCATCTCAGATCTGCTAAGAATGGGGACCCCCCCCCACTTCAGGTCACAGCAGGTTTACACTGGCGACCTACACCCATCATGGTCTCAGCCTGGTGTCCCCTTGCCGCCCCAGGCCAGCCTGTCTGTGCCTTATTGCTACTTTTGGGGGTTCTCTGAGGGGGACCTAAAGAGAAGGTCTCCCTGACCAATGTGCCAGCGACCTAATGTGGGCAGATGGGGTGAGGCCACACTTCTTTTGAGACTCAAAGTCCTAGGGTGGAGGACGGGCACTTGTGGATTCCCCCCCAGTAAGTAGCAGAGCTCAAAATGGGGATACCCCTTTACTGGTGATGGAAACATGACCCCCAAGATGGGGTCATTGTTGGCAAGGCCCCACGTCAGCCAGTCCCTCTCCTGGGTCCCCCCACCATGCACACACTGGGCCCTTCTTCCTGGTGCTAATTTTGGGACCCTTGGAGTCACCTCTGCCCTCTTGTCTAGTTGGCTTGGACCAGGGTCCTCAGTTTCCCACACACACCGTACCCTAGCAATCGGGGGGTATGTCTGCCAGCGCTGCAGAGCCTAGCCTTTCCAGGCAGGTTTAGGTCGCCCCACACACACCTTGGGTGGGAGTAAGGGGATCCCCCATCTGCCACCTGGCTAGACAGGAGCCACGGCAGGGGATCACCCACCTGTGGGCAGGCAGCAGCAGCCACTTTAGTTCCAGAGGCGCTGCCCTGCACACAGACACACTGGCGCAACCCTTTCCTCCCTCACTGGCTTCGCAGGACCACGCCCGGTCCAGGTCCCTTTCCTTGGGACTCCAGCCCGGTGTGTAGGGTGCAGGACCACCTGTGGGGCCCTGTCACTACCCGTAGCTGCAGTAGGGCATGCAGAGGCCACAGGGTCTGTGTCCTGTCCTTCCTGTGGCCTGGAGGAGAAGTGCTCTTCCCTGAGGGGTGACCCGTGGCCACGGCCATGGTCATGACATCCCTTCCTCTTCCTCCTCTGAGTCTGCCTGAGTCCCTCGAGCCCTGAGCCTCGGCTGAAGTGCCCTTGCTGCCCCCTTCTGCTTTTGACTTGTGACGAGGCCCCACCCTTCACCCCATGTTCTTGACTTTCCCAGAGAAAGAAATTAAAAAAAAAAAAAAAAGAGAGAGAGAGAGAGAGAGAAAAGAAAAAAAAGTGTGCAGAGCCAGGTTGCTGCAGTTCTTGGGTTTCATCTGGGCGGGAAGGGGTGCGGCCTCCTGGTGGTGGAGCCATAAAAAGGCCAGGCCCAGGCCCGGCAGGACACAGGAGAAGCCTCTCCCCTGCGGCCACTGCACCCTTCAGGGTGCACCCCTCACGGTGGACCTTCCCCAGGACTCTGCGGCACTCAGACAGGTGAGGGGCAGCTGCGGGAAGCCACTGAGGGCCTTCGCTTTCATATCTGCTATGTCCTTGTACTGCGAGGTTGGGGTAGAGAGGTCCCCATAGACACCCCACAAGCTCTGAGCTATGTTCCGAGGAGTAGTAGAGGCCCCATTTCTTTCTCTCTGTGGTCTTGGAAAAATTTTTCTCCTTTGGCCTCAGTTTCCCTATCTGTATAGAAGAGCTGGCTAGGAGCCCTGTGTTCCCAGCACACTGGGTATCCCAGGCTTGAATAAAAAGTCTGTAACCCAAGCTGGCCTCAAACTCGCAGCTATCCTCCTGCTTCGGTTTCCTGAGTGAGTACCAAGATGTCAGGTGTGTGGGTTCAATCTGGGGGCCTTTTGGGACTCAATTTCCCTGTGGGAGTGCCCGAAATGTGGGGAGAGAGTTATGAATTTAGATCCTGCCTGACCTGTGGGATTGGATGTTCCCACTTATGCTCACAGCTATAAAGAGGTCCAGATGGACCCTGGGAGAAGCTGATGTACCCCACAGCCTGGCTTTGACCCTCTCAGCAGTGGAATGTGGTTGGTGGGCTCTGTTCCCACATCTGCCAAGTCCCCATGGAGCTGGGGGTGGACCACAGCCTGGAGGGAAGAAAGGACAGAAAATCGGAGGGGCCCCTCAAGCCAGCCCTGGGGGGGGGAGTGTCGGGAATCCCAGCCACTTGGACCCAGAGGGCAATGGTGGGTGTCTTGGCCTCATTGTACTGGGATGTAAACCTTGCCTCTCTGGCCAGTGTTCCTGGGCATTTTATTTGTTTTTGAGTTTTGGAGACAGGTCTCACTGTGTAGCCCGGGCTGACCTCAAACTAATAGCAATCCCACAGCCTCAGCCTTCTGAGTTCTGGGATGACAGGCCTGTTTCTCCGTATGAGGTTTCTCTGGGCATCATGTGAACTTTTGTGTGTATGTGACCTGGAGAATTCCCATTTCCTGAATGAGAAAATAAGGCTCAGACGGTTGGCTAGGATCCAATCCAAAGCCCCGCCGACCCCTCCCAGAGAATAGCGACCTGAGACCTTCACCCCAAGTTTCGCAATTCCAGCCACAATGCATGCGAGATTGGAGACATCCACATGAGTCTCGCTCGATCAAAGGGGCATTGGCTGGAAGAGATCGACATTCAAAGGGATCCCACGAGCCAGCCCAGGCTTGGGATTCGGTCTCTCCATTTCACGGGAGCAACAGGCGTTTGTGCAATCTCAGGCAGGAGTAGCCCCCATTCGCAAAAGTGGGAGGGTGGGGACACCGGGCAGACACGGTTCCGGCTCTGTGGGCCAAGGCCCGCAGCGGGCACCGTGCCAGCCCTCGTAGGCCTGAGTATCGTTTTTCTGTCTTCTCTGGACTTTGTTTCCCATGTCCGGGTGGGGACGGGGAGGAGGTGCACACCTGCTCCTGGGTGGGGCCTCTGTCCCCTTGGCAACGTGTGTCCAGGGCAGAGCCCAGGGGCCTCCCTGCAGAGGACAGAGCCGGGAGGCAGCCTGGGCACCTGGAGCTGGCAGGGAGGCTGGAATGGGGAGATGAAGAACCTGTTTGCGGTGTGCCTATTGGCAGTGTTGAGCCTACAGAGAGTTGTCCTCCCACCCCACCCCCGGTCTGTACCTCCAACAGCCTTGGCCCTGGCTGGGGCCCCACATTGTCCTCCTGGATCTGAGAACTTGCTATTACCCGCTAACTGGAAATAATTCTTGGGCCTATGTGGATAGGACTTTTATCTGCACCCCAGAAGTCAGAATCCCAAGCCCTAGACCACTGAGAAAGACGGAAACCACAGATGCTGTCATAGGCAGAGGTCTGTAAACCCATGGGTTTGGGGCTGCTCAGGCTCAGGCTAACCCAGGGATAGCTCAGGGATCAGCCTTGGACTGGTTTCCCCAGGGCCAGCTATCTAGGCAACAAGGAGGCCCTGAGGGGCAGGACAGACAGAGGACACCACCCTACTAGGTGACCTGCTGGCCCCACCAAGGCACCTTTGCCCTGCGGATAGGAAGCCAGAGCAAGCAGGTGTGCCCGCAGGGACCATAAACTCAGTTTCTATAGGGAGCCACAGTTCCAGGGTGGGGCTGGGTAGAGCAGGCTTCCTGGAGGAGGAGGTCCTAGCTGGGAAAGAACGGGCTCCATCACCGTTAGGGGAACTTGTAACTCCACCTCTCTGTGCCCCCTTGTCCTCGATGGGCAGAGCTAACAACAGACCCCTGTGGAGAGCTGAATACCTTGAAGGGGCCCTTTGTCCCCACCAGGGCTTCTGCAGACTGGTTGCCAACCACCATCAAGCAGTGGCTCCTTCGGGGACCCTAAAACCCCTGCTGGATCTGGAATTTCATCTGTCAGATTTACAGTCACTGCAAGCACTGCAAGCATCTGTTGAGAGTTTGTACCAGGCACAGAGAGCTAAATTAGGATTTGTTGCTGCTGCTGCTGCTGCTATTGTTTTTGGTTTTTGAAACAGGGTCTCTCTATGTAGCTCTGGTTGGCCTAGAACTCACAGAGATCCTCCTGCCTCTGAATCCCAGAGGTTAAAGGAGTAGGCTGCTAACCCAGCAGCAGAACTCAGGTTTTTTTTTTTTT
>NC_022027.1:3972783-3973331 GCF_000317375.1 Microtus ochrogaster | reverse complement strand
ATATCCAACCAGACGGAATGGAGTCCTCCCATTCCCCAAGGCTCTGACGGGGAGAGCAAAGTGTGGGCGGCACAGGGGGGATTGCCCTCCACAGGAGGATTGCTGGAAATACCACTTGAGATGCCGGCTGGTGGCAGCACAAATGCCTTTAGTCCTAGCACTCGGGGAGGCAGAGGCAGGTGGAGCTGTTAGTTCAAGGCCTGCCTGGTCTACAGCTAGGGTAGCCAGGGTGCCTCCCCGCCCCACGTCTCCCCTAGAATCCCCAGTGAGGGGCTGGGGGCGTGGCCAGTTGTACACACTTGCTGAGCTTGGTGACCCTCTGGATTGCACAGTCAGGTTGTGGCCTTGAGCATTGATTGAGGGCAGCTGCAGACTCCAGGAAACTGAAGAAACAAAAGCAAAAGCAGGTCTGAGTGCCAGGAAAGGAGCTGCGGGAAAGGCTGAAACCCTAGATACCAGGTCAGGATGTCATCCATGGCTCTGAGCCCTGCCCAGGTCCAGGGACAAAGTTCAAGACACTCCCGGTTCTTGGCTTTGTGGCACTGACG
>NC_022027.1:3962153-3971658 GCF_000317375.1 Microtus ochrogaster | reverse complement strand
AAAAAAAAAAAAAAAAGTGTTGCCTGTCAGGGGTCTCCTGCAGTCCCCGGAAGCTGTCCCTGTCTCTAGATTGTCTGACCTGGTGTCCTCTCCTCCCTAAGTGAGCCTGGAGATCTCCAACTCCCGGGAGGAAGGTCACGCACACCCAGACCCCTTGAGATGGATCGTGTGACCAGATACCCCATATTCAGCAACCCCCATTCAGCACGTGTCACCAGCTTGGTGCTGGATGAAAACACCAGCTACACCGTTGAGCTGGTGGGTGTGGGGCCCGAAGCTGGTTGGAGCCATGAGGATCTGCAGACCTGGTCCACTGAGTATCAAACCAGGCCAGATGTAAAGAGAACAGGTGTGTCCTCCACCAGGCAAGTCTTCCTTGGCCAGTCCTCTCCGAGGTCACTGTACTTGGAGGACGAAGACGAAGAGATGGAGGCATACCACCTGGATGACACCAACAGTGCCCTCCGCAGCCAACCGAGGGACCTGGATGCCGAGCGCTGGGCGGTCATCCACAGCCAGGCCATCAGGAAGGGCAGCACAGTGGCCACACTCCAGGGGGAGCCCAGGCCCACTGGCCAGCCTCGGCCCAAGTCCACTGATGAGATCTTGGTGGACACGGAACAAATTGATTTCCTGGCTGCTCGGCAGCAATTCCTGAGTTTGGAGAAAGCAAACACAAACCCCGTTCCTCGGAGCCCCACAGCCAGGGAAACCTTTGTGCAAGCCCCACCAGGGGTCAGCCAAGCCTCCAAGGCCTCCTCCAGGCCCCACCTAGTCAATGGCTATGCCATACCTACTGAGCCACCAGCGAAGGAGGTGACTTCAGAGAAGACTGTCCATGTCTCCCCAGCTGGACAAACAGTAGTAGTTCGTGCAGCTAACGACCCTGGCCCCTGGACCCGAGCAGAGTCTCCTGAGACCCCCAAAGAAACGCCCATCGAGAGAGAGATTAGACTGGCCCAGGAGCGTGAGGCAGAGCTGCGGGAACAGAGGGGGCTTGGGCGGGCGGCTGGACATCAGGAGCTGGTTCAGATCCCCAGTAGGCCGTTGCTCAACAAGGTGAGCCTGGCTGAGTCTCCAGTGCGCAGAGATAGGGGCCGCCCGTCCCTCTATGTGCAGAGGGACATGGTGCAGGAGACACAGCGAGAAGAAGACCATCGTCGGGAGGGTCTGCAGGTGGGCAGGGCATCCACACCCGACTGGTCCTCCCAGGACCTTCGGCCTGGACTCCAGAGAAGCCTGAGTTCTGACTACATCCTCACCCCAGATGCCCGAGCCACTGACCCAGCTCCAGAGGCAAGAAAGGTCAACCGGATCCCACCAGATGCCTACCAGCCATATCTGGGCCCTGGGACCCCCAAACTTGATTTCTCAGCCTTTGGAGTATACAGCAAGCCAAATGGTGTCTCCACAGAGGACACCAAAGCTGTGACCTTCCAGAAGGCAACAGAATCTCCAAGGGAAGTCTCAGAATATTCTAGAAGGTCTCTGAGCTCGAAACAAGAGCCCTTGAAGCCTCTGCGTGCCAATGTGGGTGTCGTGCAATTAGAGAATTTCCACCTGCGTCCACTGCAGTTCAAGGTCCCAGATGTCCCCCAGCAGGCTGAGACCTCCCATACCTGGGGCTGGGAGGTGGCTGGAGGCCCAGTGTTGAGGCTACAAAAATCACAGTCTTCTGACCTGCTGGAAAGGGAGGTGGAGGACGTCCTGCGGAGGGAGCGAGAGGTGGCTGAAGAGCGGAGAAATGCCTTCTTCCCAGAGGTGTTCTCCCCAGGGCCGGAACAAGAGGAGCAAGAGTCCCGGAGTTCCTCCCGAGCATCTGGTGAGCGGGGTTCCAGAGGGTGGCTGTTCTGTCCTGAGGTCTCAGGGGTGGAGGAAGTAGATTCCGGAGAGAAAATGCCAACTTTGCTTTAGATTTTTTGAACGCTGTTATTGGACCGGGACAGGTTAGCAGCTGCTTATCTTATTGATGGATTGCTCCTCTTGGTTAATCACAAATCCCCCACCTTACTTCCCAGTATCTGTGGCTCACTGTCTGTCTAAAGCTCTCCTGGTGTCTACTCCAGCCAGGCTGTCACAGTGGGCTGCTGTTCGCCTGTCTGCTTCCCTGACTTTGTAAGTACTCCAGATTCTTGTCCAGAGACCTCCCTGACGACACCGTCTCTTCCCCCCACAGGCATCACCGGCAGCTACGCAGTGTCAGAATCCCCAGTATTCACCCCCGTCCAACTGCATTCAGGCCTGGTGTGGAAGGTGCAGGCCCCCGAGGACACCGCTCTGGGACAGAAGACAAAAAAGGAGGTGTGGGTGAGTGGACAGAGCTGTGGCCACCTGCTACCCGTGGGGACTGGGTGTTTCTTCTAATCCCTGGGTTTCTAGTCTGAGAGGGCACACAAGCAGGGGACACTTATTGTGGGGTCACTCTCAGGGTCAAAGGTCAAAGACTGATGAGGAAGAAAACAAATATCAAATGGTCATTACCACCATTTTGTTTTTGTTTTTACTTTATAAGTCAGACCAGGCTGGCCTCAAACTCACAGAGATCGCCTGCCTCTGCTTCCCAAATGCTGGGATTAAAGGCGTGCACTACCACCGCCCGGCCTGACACCATTATTTTCATATGTGAACCCGAGTGCCACTGTGCATATATGAAGATTGTATGACAACCTCTGGTTTGATTTCTCATCTCCCTGGCCCCACAGTCATGGGTCTGCCACACCCTGCCGGCCACACCACACCCTGCGGCCTGCAGGCTGCACAGAAACCACACCTTCAGGTCTTGGCATCAATCCTTCATGGCTACTGAGCTCACAAAACCAGTCTAATTTCAAGATGGGTAGTGGCAGCGCTCACCTTTAATCCCAGCACTCAGGAGGCAGAGGCAGGCGAATCTCTGTGAGTTTGAGGCCAGCCTGGTCTACAAGAGCTAGTTCCAGGACAGGCTCCAAAGCTACAGAGAAACCTTGTCTGAAAACCAGAAAAAGAAAAGAAAAACAAACAAACAAAAAACCCTAAGTCTGATTTCAAGTGTAGGTACCAGGTACCTGGGCCGTGCTGGGAGGGTCCAAAGGACACCACAGAGAACAGCACATGTCTGACCCTACCCACCTGGTCTCACAGCCTGACCCCATGGTATGTGGAAACAGATGGCGGGAGACTCTGGGAGAGCGCCACCAGCTGGGCTTCCAGCTCTGAAGGGATGATTTGCCTGTGAGAGGACTTTCAGGCGGGCGCAGGGGCTGGGCAGCAAGGATGAACACTGATTCTTGTTCCTTTCATGCAGTATGCCGGAATCAACTCCTCGGACCGGGTCAACTCAGAGGTGAGTGAGCTCCAGAGGGAAAGGATGCGGTCTGTCCCTTCCTGTCAGCACCTCCACCATAGCACTGGTCACTCAGGACGGCTACTTCGCTGACAATCTGCTCTGTTGATGGAGTCTGCCTGGGATAGATTGTGCTGTGATCTACTTGTGATGCCTGTCATGGGTACAGATTATGGATAAAGATCTGAGTGAGGTTTTGGTGCGGGGGGTGTTGTTGTTTTTGATTTTTTTTTACCAGAAGACAAAGATTTCAACAGGAAGAGCTGCAAATAAGAAATTATTGTTATTATTATTATTATTATTATTATTGATAGTCTCACTATGTTGCAAACTAAGCTGGCCTCAAACTCACACTCTTCCTTCCTTAGCCTCAGCCTCCTGTGTGCTGAAATTATAGACGTGACCCTTTCTAGGCTGAGGCTGGGCGTGACTTCTTTGCTGTGGAAGTCTATGTTCCTTTGCTTGAAGAAGACGGTGTAAAATAGAAGAGGGGAGGGTCTCACCTCGCTCTGTGCCAGACCATCCTGCACGTCGTCAACGGGAAGGCAGCTGGGGTGGCTAATATGTCCACACCTCTCTGTGTGCAGGTCCTGGGAGCCACGCGAGTAACAAGACACAAGAGCCTCTTGGCAGAGCGCTGGGAAGCAGGCATCTATGCCAGCGAGGATGAAGACTGAGCCTGGAACGAAGGACGTCTACTTCCATTTGTCCAACCCCAGCCCCATAGAAGCTGCCAGACCCGCCCCAGCCTCTGCAGCCACGCCTGGCCCAAGCTGATGTTTGTGGCCTGAATACTGGTTCTGTTTTCCTGGGGTGGGGAGTACTTCCTGCTTGGGGGTCTCAGATGGGGCTAAATGATAATTCTGCCGGTTCTTTGCCGAATGCTCTGGTCCAAGGGTAGGATCAGGCTGCCTGCCATGGGATGTAATGCCCTGGAAACTGTGGGTCCAGGGCTCCCCTCTTACAGCCCGCAGCCTCTCTGCAAGGTGCGCCAGTGGGGGGCAGAGCCCAGATCCACCACCCGACAGAAAGAGGCTTGATCTAGGGACCTGCCACTGCAGTCTGGCCAACCCTGCACGTGTCTGTGTTGCTACTAATAAACTTCCCATGAGCTGCCTGCCTGGAGTAGAGAATGCACCCTGTGTAGACCCCCCTCCCACCCTCTTCCACTCACCCTCCTCCCCACCCTCCAGCCAGCCCCGTTCTTTCTGGGGACATCAGTCCTGTCCCTCCCAGGACGTGAATTCCAATCGGGCCCAGGTCCTGGGAGTTTGTTTGTGGGAAGCTGGGATGCTAACGTAGCGGAGCAGACAAGGACGTGTTCACAGACAATCTAATAGGGTGGACCCCAACACCTGCAAAACATGGGGTGCTGTGCTAGTCAGGACTCTCTAGAGCAACGTCTTAGAAAGTGAATATTCATACAGCTGTGAACAGAGTCCAAGAGTCCAGCGGTTGTTCAGCCCACTAGGCTGGGGGTCTCAGCTGCTCTTCAGTACGGTCTGGGACCCCAAATAGACTCGAATTCCAGAGGAATGGACGTGCCAGCAAGGTGAAGGGAGAGTGCTTCCTTCTGCTGCGCCCCTATATAGGCTGCCAGCAAAGGTATGGTTAAAGTCTGCTCCCTACCTCAAAGGTCTAGAAAAGGATCTTCAAAACAAGCCCCCCAAAATCTCTCACAGGTGTGCCCTCCATTCAGGGATCATTGTTCATTCCAGATATAATCAGGTTGACAATCGAGAGCGGCCATGGCAGGTGCTGTGGCCAAGTCCCCTCTGCAGTGGACAAGCTGTGTAACCTTTCCAGGTGGCCCTAAGAGATACCGCAGCTGGACAGTGAGGGTGGAGCTCCCCAAGCCCTGCTAGGAGCAGCTGGAGACAGACTCTGTCAGCCCCGCTTGGTCCCTGAACCTTGCTGCAGATGTTGGGAGATCTATATCCTGAGGTTCCCACTTGAGGTTCATGGCAGATGCGGGCACTGGAAGTAGCTCAGACCGAGACTGGGGAGTCCTGTGTGGGTGACGGGGCACAGCATCTGGGCAGAGGCAAACCCGAGGGAGCAGGTCAGCCTCTTCCCCCCTCTCCAGTTCAGCGGCATGGTGCTTGCTGTCTCTGCCTCTGACCCACCCATCTCCCTCTGAGTAACCTGTGGGGACCTGAGCTGAGAATGATCCCGGATGATCCCATGACCAGGCCTTCAGTTTGAGCTCATCTGCAGGTCCCTTCTACCGCAGCAGGTGACAGGGCCTCGGCACCCAGGACTTCCGTGGTGGAAGTTCTGGAGCTTTCCTAGGGTGTGTGGACACCCTCTTCTTCCTCGATCAACCATCGCCTTCACTTTGATTCCCTGAGATGGGCTCAGAGGTAGTTCCGTGTACAGAGTTCCTTCCACACTAGCGTGTGGTCGCATGTGTGGATGCCCAGCCCCATGCAAATGCTTGTCTGTCATCCTCACACAAAGGAGCCGGGCCAGCTGGCCAGCTAGACTAGTCAGATCCATGAACTTAGGCAAGGTGGAGAGCCGTCAAGAAAAACATTCTGGTGTCAGTCTCCGGCCTCCACATGTGCCTGCAGAAACACGCATTGGAAGGTCAGGGCAGGCTGGAGAGATGGCTCAGTGGTTAAGAGCATTGCCTGCTCTTCCAAAGGTCCTGAGTTCAATTCCCAGCAACCACATGATGGCTCACAACAATCTATCTGTAATGTGGTCTGGTGCCCTCTTCTGGCCTTCAGGCATACACACAGACAGAATATTGTATACATAACAAATCAATCAATAAATTTTTTTTTTAAAGAATCATTTAAAAAAAGAAAGAAAGAAAGAAAGAAAAGGTCAGGGCACTTGGCCAGGGCTGTGGTGCTGGGTCCACAAGGCTGGTATGGCCTTAAAAGCCTCACACGCAGAGCGGCGGTGGCGCACGCCTTTAATCCCAGCACTCGGGAGGCAGAGGCAGGTGGATCTCTGTGAGTTCGAGGCCAGCCTGGACTACAAGAGGTAGTTCCAGGACAGGCTCCAAAAAAACTACAGAGAGGGCTGGAGAGATGGCTCAGTGGTTAAGAGCATTGCCTGCTCTTCCAAAGGTTCTGAGTTCAATTCCCATCAACCACATGGTGGCTCACAACCATCTGTAATGAGGTCTGATGCCCTCTTCTGGCCTGCAGGCATACACACAGACAGACTATTGTATACATAGTAAATAAATATTTAAAAAAAAAAACTGCAGAGAAACCCTGTCTCAAAAAAACAAAAACAAAACCGCCTCACACAGCCTTTTACAGACGCTATCTCTCCACATGCCATAGCTCTCCAGGCCCCAGCAACGTGTTCCAGAGCCTTAGAGGCACAGAGGCCCCTGAGTGCCACTTCCTGTCTAGAGATGTCACAAGCCTGACTTAGGACACAGCTTCGTTCTCCTTGGTGACCACAGGGCACACAGGACTGGGCCACCTGCCACCCTGCAGCCCAGGGGAGAGTGTCCCCAGCCCACATCCTCCCAATCTTGTGCTCTTTCTGTGCCTCTTCTTTGATCTCCACCCCAGCCCTGGGACATCCTCACACCACCATCCACACATGACTGAACCCTCCTCCTAGGGTCTTGTGCTTCTCCTGCAGGGCCACAGAGACCCAGTCACAAACAGGAAACTGAGGACTCGAGACCCTGGTGTCCTAGGGTGCAAACCTGGGTCTTAGGGCCGTCTGAGGCTGGGCTGTTCTCTCCCCTCCAGTTATGAGCAATGCGTGTGCAATGCCATGTTGTATCTACTAATTCCAGAAAAATCCATTGACGCCAAAAGGAGCCCTAATCCCAAGAGCATCAAGTGTAGCCTGCCTTATGTACCAGGTGAACGCACGCCATCTGTGGCTCTCGCTTCCCTGAATCTCCTTAATCTAATATTTCCACAGGAGTTCACCGAGTGCTTAAACAGCCTCGGGTACCTATCATTTGGCAGTTGTTCCTATAAGGATGTGTTAGGCTGGTTGTTTGAAAACCTTAGGCTGTTCCTCTCTAACTCTGTATCGCAATGCTGAGATTGGTTCTCCTTTAAATTCCTCTGTCCAAATCTGGGCGGCGGTGGTGCACGCCTTTCCTCCCAGCACTCACGAGGCAGAGACGGGTGAGTTCGAGACCAGCCTGGTCTACAAGAGCTAGTTCAGGGACAGGCTCTAAAACTACAGAGAAACCCTGTCTCGAAAAAAAAAAAATTCCTCTGTCTGGATCTGAACATCTCTGTGATCTGTTTTATTAAGTTTTTCTAAGGCCTGTATGTTGGCACTCATATCAACCAACTTTATTAGAGATAAACCAAGAATAAAGATTATCAAAATGATAATTAAAATGTCAGTCCCAGTTATCCCTTCATCTGATTGCCCCATTTTTAGATCACGCACTGTTTAGCCATACAGAGACCTCTCTCCATCGTAATAGCGTTTCCCATTTTATATCTTGGAAAAACCTCTATTTTTTAACTAATTCCTACCTTTAAGAATTCCCTTCCAGACTCGGGAGGCAGAGGCAGGCGGATCTCTGTGAGTTCGAGACCAGCCTGGTCTACAGAGCTAGTTCCAGGACAGGCTCCAAAGCCACAGAGAAACCCTGTCTCGAAAAAAAAAGAAAACAAAAAAAAAAACAACAACAAAAAAAAAAAACAAAAACATAATTCCCAGTTTTCTCCCCAAATCTGCCGAAGATGACGATGAAGCCTGAGACTCGCTGCTCCTGCACAGCACAGAAGAAGCCTGCTGGCTTTCAAGGCCGCCGCTACCTAGCTTCTTGACAACAGCCCAAGGAGGGGGTCCAGGGAGAGCCCACACCCACCAGGAGGGAGGAAAGGAAAACCTAGGTGGCAGGTGATAATTCCAGCTGCATAGCTCCAGCCCACTGCAAAGCCACAGGCAAGCAGTTTCCTTAGGGACTCACACCCCATGTTGGGTTCCAGATGTAGCGAGAATCTAATTGGTCTTAATAATAAAAATCAGAATTAGGGGGTGAAAGCTGAAAGATCAGAGAAGTGAAACACCCAGTCACTAGTTCTCACCTCTATGAAATCCTCAGACTGAAAGGGGTATCCTATCTCTACAAGTCCTCAGACTGAATGCCTGGAGCTCCTGTCTCCTCCCACCTTATATTCCTCTCTCTCTCTCTCTCTCTCTCTCTCTCTCTCTGCCCAGCCATACCCCTTCCTATCTCCACCTCCTTGTGTTGGGATTAAAGGTATGTGACTCCCAAGTACTGGGATTAAAAGTGTGAGCCACCACAGCCTGTCTCTGTGTCTCTGAGATTTAATCAATCTAGTATAGGCCAGGGTGGCCTTGAACTCCCAGAGATCCCTCTACCTCTGCCCCCACCCAGTGCTGGGGTTAAAGGTGTGCTCCACCACTGCCTGGCCTCCATGGCTAACTAGTGGCTCTCTCCACACTCTGATCCTCAGGCCAGCTTCATTTGTTACACCACAAACAAAACATCACCAGACCAGGGACAACCAGGTCCCAATCACGACATGGAGACTTGTTATTAGGTATGAATGCCCGGCCTAGCTTAGGCACGGTTCTGGCTAGCTCCTTTAACTTAAATTAACCTGAATCTCTATCTTCCTCTTTCCTCAGGGCTTTCTCCTTTCTTACTTAGGAATGCCCGGCCACCTTTTCTAACTTAAATTAAGTTGACCTGTCTTCCTGTCTTCTACTACACCTTGCCTCTGGGCTTTTTGCCTTTCTTTATTCTATATATCTTTCTGGCTTCTTACTCCGAGGCTGGCTGTGTGGCGGGTACCTGGTGTCCTCCTCTCCGTTTCTCGCTCCCCCCTCTTCTTCACTGGAACCCAGATTTATTTTCTCTGCCTAGCAGCCCCGCCTATCTTTCTCCTGTCTAGCCATTGGCCATTCAGCTCTTTAATAGCCCAATCAGGTGTTTTAGACAGGCAAAGGAACACAGTTTTGCAGAGTTAAACAAATGCAACATAAAAGAATACAACACATCTTTACATCTCTTTTAACAAATGTACCACTCATAAACGAACGTAACACACCTTTTTTTTCCTTTCCAGACAGGGTTTCCCTGTGTAACAGCCCTGGCTGTCCTGAACCTCCTTCTGGCCTCAAACTATACAGAGATCCGCCTGCCTCTGCCTCCCGAGTGCTGGGATTAAATGTGGTGGCATTCTGTTCTTTTTTTTTTTTAATATT
>NC_022027.1:3951292-3961328 GCF_000317375.1 Microtus ochrogaster | reverse complement strand
GTTCGAGACCAGCCTGGTCTACAGAGCTAGTTCCAGGACAGGCTCCAAAGCCACAGAGAAACCCTGTCTCGAAAAACCAAAAAAAAAAAAGAAGTCTAGGTAGGCGGGGTAATGGTGGCACACGCCTTTAATCCCAGCACTTGGGAGGCAGAGGCGGGCGGATCTCTGGGAGTTCGAGGCCATCCTGGTCTACAAGAGCTAGTTCCGGGATGGGCACCAAAGCTACAGAGAAACCCTGTCTTGATCAGAGAGGTAGGTTGTGTTATTCCTTTAGGGTCACAAGGTCATGACTGGATGCAGGAAGACTGACACGAGATGTGGGAACCAACAGCCGAAGGTCTTTGGAAAGAAAAAGACAACGCAACCAAAACAACTCAGGCTGGCTTTGGAAAAAACAGAATTTGTTGGTTCTTGTACCAAAAAGTAAACTCAGCTTCAGGCTGAGCTGGATGGGGCATTCCCATTTCCTGTCCGCTGTCTGAGAACACAGGCCAAGTCGTGGACAAATCCCGAACCCAGTCTCCCCCAAATGACTCCTCTCTCCCAGGCTCAGTTTCTTCTTCTGTGAGGAGCGGTGACCCTGCACCACCCACACCGTCGGGCCAGAATGAACGCTGGTTTTCTGCCCTTCTGGTTCCATACAGCATTTACACTCTGCCACTAGAGGGAGGCAAAACACAAGCAGCGGATGGTTTCCCGCTGGGCTGGGGAGGAGCTGTCTGTTGGGGTAGGGGTAGAGATTCTTCTCTGGAGTCTGAAAGGTGTCCCACCCCAAGTACCCAAGCAGGAGGAGCAGCTGAGGCCAGGGCCTGGAACAGCCCGGGCTGCACAGACCACAGGAAGGTCAGCCAGGTACAAAGTCACAGTGTTTAGCGTAGAGGTGGTTGGGGCTGCACACAGGGTGTACCTGAGCATATTTCTTGGGATCTATTGAGTGTTAGGTACTTGTTTTTAGTGTGGGATGGCGCGAGTGGCAGACCGACATGGAGAGCAGAGGACACTTCTGTGGAGCGGCCATTCTGCTTCTGCCTGGCACAGGTTCTCTGGGTGGCACTCAGATCTGACTTACACAGCAAGTGCCACTGCCTGCTCCACAATCCTTGCAAGCTGGTGTTTGCTTGGATTTTATTTTTCTTTTTGTCCTGTGGGGATTTAAAGCCAGAGCTGCCAGTGCTCTTAACCACCAAGCCAACTCCTATTTTGTTTTGTTGTTTTATTTCAAAAGGACGTTGAGACAGGGTTTCTCTATGTAGCCCTAGCTGTTCTGGAACTCACTCTATAGATCAGGATGGCTTTGAACTCACAGAGATCCACCTGCCTCTGCCTCCCAAGGGCTGGAGTTAAAAGCATGCACCACCAGGCCGAGGAACTGTAAAAAAAAATTTAAGTCAGGGGGCTGGGGAGATGGCTCAATGTTGAAGAGCACTGGCTGCTCTTCCAGAGGACCCACATGGCAGTTCACAAGTGTCTGTAACTCCAGTTCCAGGGGATCTGACACTCTCATACATACGTGCAGGCAAAACACCAATGCACATGGAATAAAAATTAAAAAATAATAAAAATTTAAGCCTGGCGGTGGTGGCGCACACCTTTAATCCCAGCACTCAGGAGGCAGAGGCAGGTGGATCTCTGTGAGTTCAAAGTCAGCCTGGTCTAGAGAGCTAGTTCCAGGACAGGCTCCAAAGCTGCAGAGAAACCTGTCTCGAAACCAGGAAAAACAAAAAGACAAAAAACAAAACAACAACAAAAACAACACAGCTATTGTAAAACGAGCAGCGGGGCTGCGTCCCCAGCACCTGGCCGCCCACATGGCTAGTTTATGCCCCGAAATAAATACACGGAAACTGTATCCTTTTAAACACTGCCTGGCCTCTTATTGGCTAGCTCTTACATATCGATCTAACCCATTTCTACTATCCCTGTAACACCATGAGGTGTCTTACCAGGGAAGATCTTAACCTGCGTCTGTGTCCGGTAGGAGAATCATGGCAACTCTCTGACTCAGCTTCTTTCTCCCAGCATTCTGTTCTGTTTTCTCCGCCTACCTAAGGGTTGGCCTATCAAATGGGTCTAGGCAGTTTCTTTATTAATAAGAAATCACTCCCACATCACACAGCTAATTAAGATCTAACTCCATTGAATTACCTGCATGAGTTTCTGCAACAGAGGGACCAAAAGGGGCAACTTTAGCAACACCAGAGAATTCAAAGCTGGAATAGTGACGTCCAGCAAGTAGGACAGGTCATCAGGTAAAGACATGGCTGGGCAGGGTCTCCATCATCTTCCCACCGTCTTCCCACCACCCTCCACCATCCTCCACCACCCTCCCCCATCCTCCCCACCCTCCCCCATCCTCCATCATCCTCCACCAATAGTACCTTGTGATAAACCCCTCTTCTCTCGCTCCTCTTGATTCCCACCCTATGGATATCAAAAGTTAAGTCCTAGTCGGGCGGTGGTGGCGCACGCCTTTAATCCTAGCACTCAGGAGGCAGAGGCAGGTGGATCTCTGTGAGTTCGAGACCAGCCTGGTGTACAAGAGCTAGTTCCAGGACAGGCTCCAAAGCCACAGAGAAACCCTGTCTCGGAAAACCAAAAAAAAAAAAGTTAAGTCCTCCACTTAGGGAGTGTAGGGGTGGCTCAGATATTAAAAGAACTTATTGTGCCAGGTTGTGGTAGCACATGCTCTTAGTCTCAGTACTCAGGAGACAGGACAGATGGATCTCAGGGTTAGAGGTCAGCCTGGTCTACAGAGCAAGTTCCAGGATATTCAGGATTACACAAAGAAACCCTGTCTCAAAAACAAAGCAAAACAAAATAACAACAAAAAGTAGAACATATTGTTGCTTTGTTTGTTTTTGGAGAGGGTTTCTCTGTGTAACAGCCCTGGCTATTCTGGAACTAGCTCTGTAGACTAGGCTGGCCTCGAACTCACAGAACTCCTCCTGCCTCTGAGTGCTGGGATTAAAGGCGTGTGCCACCACCGCCCAGCCAAAAATATTGCTCTTGAAGCAGACCCAGATTTGGTTTCCGCACAGCAGCTCACAAGCATTTGTAACTCCAGTTTTAGACGGGTAGTGGTGGGACACGCATTTAATCCCAGCACTCAGAGGCAGGAGGAGTTCTGTGAGTTCACGGCCAGCCTGGTCTACAAAGAGAGTTCCAGGACAAACAAACAAAAACCATCAGTCTGTGGTGTGGGCGCCAGTGTGTGCGAGTGCCCTTTGCTCTAGTTCACCCAAGGCTTTTTATTGTGAGACAGAGTTTCGTAGAAACTAGACCAGGCTGACTTTAAACTAATTCTGTAGCCCAGGATGGCCCCATACTCCTGTCCTTCACTCTCCCACCTCTCCTGCGTGACTACGGAGAGACTCCTGCACCTGAGTTCTGCTGCCCATTCTGTGCCAAGTGTCTTCCCCCAGTGCCAGTGCCGTTTGCAACTTGTTTAAAATCAAATAGTAAATGTTTTCATTAGAAAAAAGTTGCATATGCAAACGCTGAGTGCTTGAGTCATCTGTGGGGAGTGGCGGCCAACCGCAGTGTCTTCTTCCGTGCTGCATCCACCACAGAACGGCAGCTATTGCCAGAGGCCCTTGACACGGCAGCTGAGCAGAAATTAGACCCTTGCTCTCCGGACGATTGTCCCTGACTCTAGTGACCACACGATCAGGATGATTCTGGAAGGTTCAACCCCTGGGCCATATTTGGATCTTTCTGAGGAAGTCTACTGGTCTGGCATGAAACCCATAATTGCGAATCCCCAAATCCCCTTTGTAGCTAAGAAGTTGCCATCCATGTGGTTCCCAGCCTCCCCAGGCCAGGGACTTGTAACAGAACATGGAGTCAGGCTACTTCCCCACGCCCGTCCTTAGGTCAGGACCAGCCCCACCGCCGCATCTCCCTGCCCGTTTCTGGGCAGTTTGTGGTAAATGGTGAGCTGTCCACACTGGGAAGTCAGAGCCTGGCTAGGCTGGGTTTCAGCATTGCGTCCTTCGAGCTTAACCCTCATTCCAGTACTCAGGAGGCTGAGGCAGGAGGATTGTCATGAGTTTAAGGCCAGCCTAGAGCACACTATTCCAGTCAAAAGAAAGAAAGTCATTCCCAGTCCTCAGGAGGCAGAGGCAGGTGGGTCTCTTGAGTTTGAGTTTAGTCCGGTCTACAAAGCAAGTTCCAGCACAGCCAGAGCTACAAAAAGAAATTCTGCCAAAACAAACAAACAAACCACCAATTAATTAACAAATAAATAGCGATACAAATAAAAATAAATTAATAAACAGGAGATATGGCTTATGGGTTCAGAACAACTGACTGCCCCTCCAGAGGACTCAGCTTGATTCTCAGCACCCACATGACAGTTCACCGCCATCTGTAACTCCGGTTCCAGGGGCTCCAACCCTTCCTCTGGCCCTCACAGACACCAGGCATGCATATGGTACACAAACATGCAGGAAAAAAAAACTAATGAATAAAAATAAATAAATTAATTAAATAAATAAAAATTAAAATAAATGAACACAATCCTTTAAGAAACACCAAGGGGCTGGAGAGATGGCTCAGAGGTTAAGAGAATTGCCTGCTCTTCCAAAGGTCCTGAGTTCAATTCCCAGCAACCACATGGTGGCTCACAACCATCTGTAATGGAGTCTGGTGCCCTCTTCTGACCTGCAGGCATACACACAGACCGAATATTGTATATATAATAATAAATAATTTTTTTTTATTATTTTTCGAGACAGGGTTTCTCTGTGGCTTTGGAGCCTGTCCTGGAACTAGCTCTGTAGACCAGGCTGGTCTCGAACTCACAGAGATCCGCCTGCCTCTGACTCCCGAGTGCTGGGATTACAGGCATGCGCCACCACCGCCCGGCTATAAATAAATATTTAAAAAAATAAGAAACACCAAAAAAAGTAAAAAGTGAAATCAAGTTAGACTTTCTTTCAGTTTTTTTGTGGGTAATAATGAGATTTCTGGTCTTGAGACAAGGTTTCACTCTCTAGCCCTGAGAAACAGAGGCAGGAGAATCTGAGGTCAAGGCTATAGCGTCCAGCCATTGCTACTTGAGACCTCGTCCAAAAAGATGAAGGAGACGCAGGCAGCAGGCACCTGGCCTCGCCCTCCCGTCCTGTAGCTCTTCAAGGTGGAAAATGCCTCCGGGAGGCACTCGGGCAGCATGCACGGGAGATCACATCCAAGCCTCCGAACTCAGAGCATCAGGCCACGAACATCCCCAGCAGGTTTTTCCAGCCTTCAGCGTTCACGGCAGCAACGTGCACCTGTGTTGCTCGGACTTGCTGTTATTTCTTCCTTGGTCCAACAAGCAGACCCATTGCTGTGCTGAGGCGGGCGGGGTGGAGGGGGGTGTAAAAGGGGAGGTGGAAGTTGAGGGATGTGGTGCTGAGGTACTGGGTTCCAGCTTGGCCTGTGGACGACATCTCTTCTTCCCACCTTGTTTTTCCCTGGTTTGATTCCCAGCATTCACACGAAAGTTCACAACTGTCTGTAACTCCAGTTCCGGGGGACCCAACACCTTCTGGCTTCTACAGACACCAGGCGTGCAGGAGCGTGGTACAGAGTCCTACAGGTCAATAAGGGCTGGGGGCGTGGTCAGGGTGGAGCCCCGCCTAGAATCCCCAGTGAGGGGCTGGGGGCGTGGTCAGAGTGGAGCCCCGCCTAGAATCCCTCAGTGAGGGGCTGCGGTCGTGGTCAGGTTTCGGGTCTACTCTAACAAGTCGGAAACCCTGGGTTTAGGATACTAGAAAGAGTGGGGGGAAACCACCCGCCTTGTGAGTCCGAGGAAGTGGGAGGGACTTGGCCTCTGGACCGGCTGCGCAGCTGCCAAGGCTGTAGCCGGTAGCTGTAGTCTAACCCTTCACACCCCATCCCCCCAGGCTCCTTCCCAGTCCAGACGAAGGAAGGAATTCCTGGCCGAGTCTGACTTAAAACAAACAAATAAACAATGTTCGGAGGGCGGAGAATGAGAGGAATGTGGGAGTGGCTCCTCCCGGAGGGAGGGACAGAGGTCACCGTGACCCTAGCAACCCTGTACCCCGAGCTCTCAAGGATCCGGAAAGCTCTGTCGAGCCCACCCTGGCCCGGCCTTCAGGACCGCTCGTGTTTATGGCCTTGTTGCACAGTTGGCTGCAAATTGAGGGAGAGAAAGACACACACACACACACACACACACACACACACACACACACGCATCAAAGAACAGGTTTAGATCCCGGGAAACCTTTGTTTCTTAAAGCTGGGCGGCTGCTCCTGGAGGGAGATTTGGGCTCTGGACCTGGAGTACTGGATATAGTGTTTTTCCTCAGGGAAAGCTCTGCATAGTCGGTTGAAAAACAGTTTCTTTCTTTTTTCCTTTTTCTTTCTTTCTTTTTTTTTTTTGGTTTTTCGAGACAGGGTTTCTCTGTAGCTTTGGAGCCTGTCCTGGAACTAGCTCTTGGAGACCAGGCTGGCCTCGAACTCACAGAGATCTGCCTGCCTCTGCCTCCAGAGTGCTGGGATTAAAGGCGTGCGCCACCACCACCGCGCAGATTGCTGAAATTTTAATGCCAACTGAGCTACAGAAGACCTTTTCTCAAAACATTGTTGATGTACATCTGTCATTCCAGAACTCAGGAAGTAGATATCCTGGGACACTTGAGACTCCTCAAACTCTGTCTCCCAAATAAAAAGTATTCCAAGATTGAGGTATATTTTGGGAGTATCAAACCCCAGTAATGAAAATTAAAATACATTTTTCCTCCACCTTTTCCTAATGCCTCTCTGAATTCCACACAATGTCTAAAAGCCACAAAAACGTTTTAGACACCTGTTGTGTTGTGGGTGTTATGAAGCTTCCCCTGTGATTGTTTTTCTAACAAGGGGACTATTTTATCTGGATTTAGAAGAGCCACTTAGAAAACATGGCAGTGAGGGACTCTGGGGCCTGTGGTTGCCTGACTGACCAATTCTAGAATCCTTCAGGATAAAGTCTAGGAATTTTGACCCTGTTGGGGCCACAGAGAAGTTGGGGAAGCAGGCAGAGTGAATCTCAACCCAGATCTCTTATATTTTTATTTTATATGCATGGATGTTTTCCTGTAAGTATGTCTGTACACTGGTACCACAGACGCCAGACTCTACTTACAGCCGGTTGTGAGTCACCACGCTGGTGCTGGGCCTCGAACTGTGACCTCTGGAGTCACAGCTAGTGCTCTTACCCAGGAGTCACCTCAGCCCCAGTGTGGATCTATTCATTTTTTTTTCTTTTGTTTTTGTTTTGTTTTTTCTAGACAGGGTTTCTCCGTGGTTTTGGAGCCTGTCCTGGAACTAGCTCTTGTAGACCAGGCTGGTCTCGAACTCACAGAGATCCGCCTGCCTCTGCCTCCCAAGTGCTGGGATTGGGATTAAAGGCGTGCGCCACCACCGCCCAGCAGTGTGGATCTATTCAACACAATAATCTAAATTGTCAACCCAAGGGGCATAAGTCCCTTTAAGATATATATGTATGGGGCTGGAAAGATGGCTCAGAGGTTAAGACACTGACTGTTCTTCCAGAGGTCCTGAGTTCAATTCCCAGCAACCACATGGGGGTTCACAACCATCTGTAATGAGATCTTGTGCCCTCCTCTGGCCTACAGGCAGAACAATATATACATAATAATAATAATAATAATAATAATAATAATAATAAAGAATATGACAAATATAAAAGATATATATGTATGTATTGTGTATAATAAGATATGTATGTATTGTGTATAATAAGATATATATGTGTGTATTGTGTATAATAAGATATATGTGTATGCATTGTATATAATAAGATATGTGTATGTATTGTGTATAATAAGATATATGTGTATGTACTGTGTATAATAAGCTATATGTGTATGTATTGTATATAATTTTGGGTAAAAGTGAAAGACCTGGATAAATCCAGACCCCCCTAGCAGGAAAAAATAGAGCCAAGAATCTAAGCAGGGAGAGAAGAGTCAGAAATCTGTGAATAGCCGGTTCATTTTCACAAACTAGCTGAAGATGAAGTTAGATTGTAATCTTGAGTATAATCTTGAGAAACAGGGAGTTGCCCCCTTGTGATCATCACTGGTATTTTCAGAATTTTCTATATGTCCTCCCTACCCCTTTGGAGTACTGCGCTGTGGTTTCTTCCCTTAAAAACCCCTTCTCCCAGTTACTGGGGTCGAACTCCTCCCCTGCGTGGGTTATGAGTCTCGGCCCCAGTGCACTGGTTCCTGTTCTGTCAAATAAACCTCGTGTGATTGCAGCAAGGATGGTCTCTCGTGAGTTACTGGGGGAGGGGGGTTTGTGTTATCCCGAGACTTGAGTGAGAGTCTCCCCACACCGGGGGTCTTTCAAAAGTAAAAAAAAAAATACAATTCATTGAGTCTTTTTTGTTGTTGCTGTTGTTGTTTTCCTTTTTTTAAATTTTTTTATGATTTATTTATCTTTATTTTATGTGCATTGGTGTGAAGGTGTCAGATCCCTTGGAACTGGATTTTCAGACAGTTGTGAGCTGCCATGTGGGTGCTGGGAATTGAACCCGAGTCCTCTGGAAGAGCAGTCAGTGCTCTTAACCGATGAGCCATTTCTCCAGCCCCCTGTTGTTGTTTTTCGAGACAGGATTTCTCTGTAGCTTTGGAGCCTGTCCTGGCACTCGCTCTGTAGACCAGGCTGGCCTGGAACTCACAGAGATCCACCTGCCTCTGCCTCCCGAGTGCTGGGATTAAAGGTGTGCGCCACCACTGCCGGCTCATTGAGTCTTTATAAACAATAACCTTGGTGCTGGCCTTTAATCCCAGCACTTGGGAGGCAGAGGCAGGTGGATCTCTGTGAGTTCGAGACCAGCCTGGTCTACAGAGCTAGTTCCAGGATAGGCTCCAAAGCCACAGAGAAACCCTGTCTTGAAAAAAACCAAAAAAAAAAAAAAAAAAAAAACAACCTTGGTGCTGTGTTTCCTTTATCCCTTACACTCCTACACAGACCTTTGTCCATCCTCCCTGTTAGAGCCCTCTCCCCATTATTTTGTTCCCCATTTCTCCCGTTTCATATTACCTTAATCCCGCTGTTCCTACTCCCATCCCAAGACACCCGTGCCCCCACTCATGGTCCTGGTCACCCTTTTCCAGTTTCTGCGGTTACTACTACAGGCTGTGCACTCACATCCGAAGATTTGGATGCTTGTCTTTCAGGGTCTGGGTGACCTCACTCAGTGTGATCCTTTCGCGTTCCATCCATTTTCCTGTGAGTTTCCTGTTTTTCATTCCGGCTGAACAGAACCCCGGAGTGTATAGGCACCATGTTTTCATTAGCATTTTGCCAGTTGGAGAACATTTAGGTTTTCCTTTTCTTAGTCATTGTGAACATAGCAGCAATAATGGCCGAACCTGTGGAGCAGGGCGTTGAGTCTTTTGGGCGGATGCCAAGGAGCGGTATGGCTGGGGCGTGTGGGAGATTCGTCTCTGGCTTTTTGGGACATCTCTGCACTGATTTCTGTCACAGCTCTAACACCAGTTTGCAATCCCGACAATGGAGCATGAGGGTTCCTTTACTCCTGGTTAACCTCCAGCGCGCATGTGTTCTCTGACTGGGGCCATAGTTGGAAGTAAATGTCGCTGAAGACACTCCACGTTTAGGACTGAGGACTCAGGTGGTTTGACCCAGATCCACCCTGGAGGCTCCTTTCCTACAGTCTAGCTTCCACAGTTCGAGAAAATGCTACGGCAGTTGCCAAGTTCAGGAAGTATTTAGACAGTCCACCTGGCTGAGACATGTATGAACCATGGTGACTAACATGGCATGATATCCTTAAAGGTTCTGCAGTGAGCGGCACTTAGGTGTCTATGGCAACCAACAGCTGTCTAATTGTAAGGGCCACTCCACAGGAGAGGCAACCCTCGTCTAAGAAGACTCTCTTGGTGTGGTGGTGCTGTAAGACTTTTTTTTTTGTTTTGTTTTGTTTTGTTTTTCGAGACAGGGTTTCTCTGTGGTTTTGGAGCCTGTCCTGGAACTAGCTCTGTAGACCAGG
>NC_022027.1:3948633-3949306 GCF_000317375.1 Microtus ochrogaster | reverse complement strand
TTCTTTTAGACAAGTTTTCTCTGTGGTGTAGCCCTGACTGGCCTTGAACTCAGACACCCACCTGTCTCTGCACCACCTCCCAGTACTACAGGCACTAACACTGTAGTTTTTGGTTTGATTTGGTTTTTGGAGACAGTGTTTCCCAGTAGCTACAGAGAAGCCTGTCTGCAACTTGCTCTGTAGACCAGGCTGGTCTCAGACTCACAGAGCACTCACAGCCTCCTGAGTGCTGGGATAAAGGGGTGCACCGCCACCCGGAAGCCCTGCCTGTAATTTGAGGTGCACTACTATGCAGGGTCTATATATCTACACTATCCCTGGTGGCGTAGATACAGGGCCGGGTCATTCTCTGGATTTTTTTTTTCTTTTTGGAGACAAGGTCTCTCTATGTAGCCCTACCGCTACCCCTGGGGCTAGCTGCCTCTGGAAAGAAGCGTTTCCCCAGTGCTGGGATTGTTGGCCTACACACACCTTGCTTTGTCTCTCTTTCCTCTGTTTTGGCGCCAGAGATGAAACCTAGGCCTTCCTAAGGAAGATTCATCCTCAGTACTTTGCTTTTATTCTCTTTACATTAAGAAGATGTCTTAGAGCCGGGCGGTGGTGGCGCACGCCTTTAATCCCAGCACTCGGGAGGCAGAGGCAGGCGGATCTCTGTGAGTTCGAGACCAGCCTG
>NC_022027.1:3947122-3947988 GCF_000317375.1 Microtus ochrogaster | reverse complement strand
GATAGATAGATAGATAGATAGATAGATGATAGATAGATAGATGATAGATAGATAGATAGATAGATAGATAGATAGATAGATAGATAGATAGATAAAACGTCCTTTGAAAGAAAAGAATAAAAACCTGGCCTGCCAGCTAAACCTGTTGCCCAGCACTCTGGAGGAGGAGGTAGGAGAGTTAAGAGTTCAAGGTTATCCCTTGCCCTGTAGTAAGTTTAAGGCCAGCCTGGGCTACATAACACACTGTCCAAAAAATGAAAAAGAAAGTGCCGACTCGTCATAATGGTTTTTCTTCTCCATGTGAGGCCATAGGACGCTCACCAAGCAATTCTGATCGGTTACACAAGGGTTGTGTCCCAGACTGGCTGTGCCGGTGTCCCTCACGAGGCAGAAGGCACCGCAGCCACCTGAGCCACTGCTGAGACCAAGATCAAGTGTTGGTTGCCCGCTATGAATCATTGATCACCCACACCCTGTGATCCCCATCTCCAGTTTCCTGCATTACCCCTGATAAAGTCCTGGGGAGGGGGTGGCCAGTGTAGGGTTGGGGAAGCCAGCAGCAGGGCTGCCTTGATGACTTTCTGGCCCTAGAGCGCCAGGGGACCCACCCGCACCTTCCAGGACAATGGCATTCCAAGTCCACGGCAAGTGGAAAGCCAGTTGCAGGGAACAGTTCAGCTCTGCCTGCCTTGGTTTTTCAGAGATAGGGTCTCCCTGCTGGCACTGCGCGTTTGTTTTATGTTGGGGTTTCTTTCTCTCTCTCTCTCTCTCTTGGTTTTTCGAGACAGGGTTTCTCTGTGACTTTGGAGCCTGTCCTGGCACTAGCTCTGTAGACCAGGCTGGTCTCGAACTCACAGAGATCCGCC
>NC_022027.1:3943889-3946286 GCF_000317375.1 Microtus ochrogaster | reverse complement strand
GACTTGTAAATTTACCAGGGATTGCCTGGGAAAAAAAAAAAAAAAGAAGAAGATGTCTTAGAGAAAACAAACAACAGCAACAACAAAAATGATTTGTGGGGCTGGAGATGGCTCAGTGGTTAGAGCACTGACTGCTCTCCTAGTTCAATTCCCAGCACCCACATGGCAGGTCACAACTGTCTGTAATTCCAAGATCTGACACTCTCACACAGACATACGTGAAGGCAAAACACCAATTCACATAAAATAAAAATAAATTGTATACATAAAAAAATTGATGTCCTCGGCTAGGACTGGGGATGGCTCGGTGGGTTGAGACCTTCATTCATGAAGCCCTGAGGTCCGTCCCCAGCACTGTGTAAACCTGCTCTGGTGTAGCTTACCCGTCACCCCGGAACCTAGGGTGTGAAGGCAGGAGGGTCAGGATTTCAAGGTCATCCTGGACCATGTAGTGAGTTTGAGGTCAGCCTGGACTATTGAGGACCCTATTTCAAAACAAAAACAAAACCACGTCCTTTACACCTGTTGATTATAAAAGTTAAGGTCTAGAAGCCACAGAGGCTCACATGGGGGTATGAACCCCAAAAATTCATCCTGGACCTATCAGCTGGAGGGCTCTCCAGGTCCCTTGATATTTTCTACCTTTTGACCTTGTAACCAGGAGGCAAGGAAGCTGGATCATTTCCAGCCTGGCTCAGGTTCACCGTCTTATCTAGACATCTCCCTTTCAATAAATTTTGCAAGGCCTTAGAGGGAAGCCTGAAGAAAGGGCCGTTGCTATCCCCGTCTCCATGGCTGCATGGAGACCCAGGCACGCTTGGCCCCGCTCCACCCACTGTCCTGGATGCTCAACAGTCTGCACTGCAGTGACCTGAACAATCTGGGCAGCTCAGGAAAACAGACTTAGTGTGGCTCACATAGTGGAGACTGTGAGGATGGGAGAGGCAGAGTCCTGTGTAGCCTGCTGTGCTCTCTCTCTCTCTCTCTCTCTCTCTCTCTCTCTCTCTCTCTCTCTCTCTCGTCAGAATGTCAGTCTTGTGTAGCCCAGGTTGTCCTTAAATGTAACCAAGAATTACTTTGAACTCCTGATCCTCCTGTCTCCACCTCCCCAGGTTTAGAATGACTGGTTGTACCACCAGGCCCCCAGGGCTCCCTGTATGGCAGGTGAGCATTCTCTAAACTGAGCAGTCCTAAACGTCCCTCTTCTGTGAACCCTTTAGTCTCAACATTCATGGCCTCCACGTACATTTGCTGAGACCCTGTTTCCCACAGAATGACCCATTCTCTGGTCTCTGGTTGTCAGGGATATGGACAGATGAAACCTGACTCGTCCAGGCAAAGCAAGGTGTCTCAGTGAGTAAAGGCTCTTGCCAAGTTGTCCTGTGACCCTCCACATACTCATGGCATACGACCCTACCCCAAAACAAATAAAAAAACAAACAACAAAAATCCAAAAGCATTTTTTCCAGTGGCCTGGGGAGATTTTTGTTGTTGTTGTTGTGTGTTGTGTGTGTGTGTGAGTGCGGGTGCCGGTGACAAGCCACAGTGCTTCCATGGTGCTCAGAGGATGCAGGAGTGAGTGCCACCTTCACCTGAATTCCTGGGTCAGACTCAGGTCATCAGGCTTGGGCTGCAAGCAATTTTGCCTATTCTGCCACCTAGATGGTTGTAAACAATCTGCAAGAGATTAGGATATTCTCTTCTTGAGAACTGAGGTTGGCAGAGAGGGACAAGGACCGGGCTGGGATTGCCATCATGGGCACGGAGCACTCATCCTGCAGAGGAAACGGTTGCCGCGCGGTTACCCACCCAGCCCAGCGCCAGGGAACCCACTTCCTTTCTCTGGATCCCCGTCGGAGCCCCACTCTGTGTGGTCTTTTGTGTGGGTCTCACTCAGCACAGTGTCCTCAAGGCCCCTCAGAGCTGTGGTGTCAGAGCTCTCCTGAGGAAGGGCTGAGCTCTGTGTCCACCCTCCATCCCCAGGGCCACATGTGCCCAGTTACCAGCGACCACCACAGCTGCTGCTGATTCTGAGTGCCAGGGATGGCCAAGGTGCCAGAGGGTTCCCCGCAGTTTCTGAAAGTCCCTGTGTGAAGTTGGCCAGTTTCCTCCTGCTTGGATGGATGGCCGTGGCTCTAGAGTCTGGGAAACACTATCTGGGATCTTATAGGGAGGGGCAGGGTT
Source organism: Microtus ochrogaster (assembly GCF_000317375.1). Lineage (NCBI taxonomy): Eukaryota > Metazoa > Chordata > Mammalia > Rodentia > Cricetidae > Microtus > Microtus ochrogaster. Next base: position 3,944,102 of record NC_022027.1, on the reverse strand, counting down.
GGGTAGCCTTTCCTGCTGGCCTGGGGGTGGGGTAGCAAATGAGCTGTTGTAAATCAGGGGTGGAGGTAGGGTGGGTGCTGCGAGGGTGGAGAATTCTAAAGGTTTAGGGAGTTTCCTTCAAGGTCGTGGACGATTAGGAAAGGGCTTTCTTTCTTTCCTTTTTTTTTTTTTTTTTGCTTTTGTTTTTGTTTTTTCGAGACAGGGTTTCTCTGT
>NC_022027.1:3938185-3943441 GCF_000317375.1 Microtus ochrogaster | reverse complement strand
TTTGGAGCCTGTCCTGGTCCTGGAACTCACTCTGTAGACCAGGCTGGCCTCAAACTCACAGAGATCTGCCTGCCTCTGCCTCCCGAATGCTGGGATTAAAGGCGTGCGCCACTGCCGCCCGGCTAGGAAAGAGCTGTCTGTTGTCCCTGGTAGACGGCTGTTGGCAGAGGTACAGAGGAAGAGAGGAAGAAGTTCTGAGAAGCCCCTTCCCACTTCCTGAATGTTCTCTGTGGACCAGTGGTGGGCAGGGTCAGCCTGTGGGAGCAGGGTCCCTCCCTTCACCGCTTGAAACCTTGGTCACCAGCACCTTCTCTCTCTCACTGGGTCTCCCTGGAGCCCTGAGGTTGGAAGGTTAAAAGCCTGAAACTTCCCTTTAGTGGTTCTCCCCAGACCAGGCTGCCTGACCCTGTGCTAAACTGTCCAATCCAGTAGAAATCTGCGAAATAGCTGGGCAGTGATGGCGCACGCCTTTAATCCCAGCACTTGGGAGGCAGAGGCAGGCGGAGCTATGTGAGTCTGAGGCCAGCCTGGTCTACAGAGCTAGTTCCAGGACAGGCTCCAAAGCTACAGAGAAACCCAGTCTCAAAAAAACAAAAACAAAAATTAAAAAAAAAGAAATCTGGGAAATAGCCAGCGGTGGTGTGGGCATGGTGGCGCACACCTTTAATCCAGCACTCTGCACGCAGAGAAAGGTGGATCTCTGAGTTCGAGGCCTAGTCTACAGAGTGAGTTCCAGGACAACCAGGAATACACAGAGAAACCTCTCAGAAAAAAAAAAAAAAAGGAAATCTGAAAAATGGGGCATGGATTCCTGATAGTAGCCTGCTTTATTGATTTTTATCAAGGTAACAATTAGATTAAAAACTATTTGCAGCGCTGGAGAGATTGCTTAGTGGTTAGAATATTGTTTGCTCTTGCAGAGAACCCACATAGTCGCTCAAACCACCTATAACTCCAGTCCTGGGGACCCAACGTTCCCTTCTGGCCTCCTCTGGCAATAGACACACCACATGGTACACAGACATCTATATGGGTGAAAGACCCATGTAAATATAATTAAAATTTTTTTGAGAGTCTAAGTAGTCCTGGTTGGTCTGGAAATCCCCATGTAGACCAGGCTAGCCTTGACGTCACAGAGATCCATGTCATCATGCCTGCCTAAACAAATTGTACTTATAAAGAAAAGAGATACTTTTAATTCACACATCAGTGGCTGGGTGTGGTGTCCAGACTAGTTACCTCAGATGTCTGAGAGGCTGAGACAGGAGGGTTTCAGTCTCCAAGGTTCTCACACAGAAACCCCCAGTGACAGGCAGGGGTGTAGCTCAGGCACACAGCCCTTGGCTAGCAGGTTTGGAGCCCTGGGCTCCATCCCCAGCAAGGCAAACAAATAGGAAACAAGAAATCCCAACCATAAACATGTCCTTCGGTGGCCTTGTTTCCCTTAGTAGGGAGTAAACGAGGCATCCCTGTCTTACTTGTGTTCTTCTGAGAGTTTCACTTGGCCAGCTCTGAGGCCCCTCACCCCGGCCTATCTCCTCCTGCACGGGAGTATCACCTTTCCTGTAACAAGCAGGCCAGTGTGCCTCTCAGACAAAGGCCAGGTGAGCCTGTCTCTCCTCATCTCAATCATTCATGAAGACAGCAGCTGGCGAGGCTTGGGTGGGCGCTGGGAAGGCAGGGGACAAAGTCAGGCCTGCCATGTGGGATAAATAATACAGAAGCCTGGGGCATCTTTCCTAGCAGGTGTTCTGCACAGGGACAGAGAAATTGTAAAATGGCCGATCACTAAGCCATGGTTCCCCCAAGGTCAGTCTACCCTGAGGAGGACATCTAAGACTCCGGTGGCCTGGGGTGGAGGCTCCCAAAGCCAGGTTCTTTTGCAGGGATGAAAGGCCAATCACAACCTTTAACAGCTTGCAATGGCTTTTCATGAACAGAGGTGGTGGCCTCCACAAAGATATATCCAGTGCTGATCCCCAGAGCCATGGCTGTGGCATGGGGCTTGGGCTATAGATCAGTGTGAACACTGGTCTGGTGGGGTGGGGTCCCTAGTTCCCTACCCAGCACCGCAGACTCTCCAGATACAATTCGGGGTCCTGAGACAATCTGAGATTAGACAGGCAGGGCTCAGAAAAGGAGACTTAGGAAGCAGTATGAGAATGTTACGCCCAAATCCGTGGGTCCCCACAAAAGTCAACAGAGGAGACCGAGTCCCGTATGTAAAAGCAAAGAGCCTTTATTTTAGTCAAGTTTGCAAACTCGGTCTCTCTGCATGTCCAACATATTGGAATATCCTGAGAGCACCGAGCTCAATTAGAATAGGGTTTTATAGTAGTAAAGGTGGGGGTGAGGGCTTTCTGAGGTTTTAGGACCCCTGATTGGCTGACATTTGTCTGGGGTGTCCTGGTGACTGTGAGCTGGCAGGTGTTTCTATCTACAGTGCTTGGAACGCCAGGAATTTCCTTTGAATGGTCCTGCTCTTGGGTAAGGGTCGGTGATCTCAGCCTGTGGTTTCTCCTGCAGCCCCGCATTGTCTCAGGGTAAACAACTGAGACTCCAGCCTCCACTGAAATTCACGGATGGCCAGAGTCCCGGGTGATAATGGTTGGAGGAAGTAAAGAACTTCCCTTCTGCCCAGACTTAGATTATCATGGCTGGCCCTCACGAGAACAGGCACATACAGGGACGATGAAACTCTATCACAAGCCCCAGACACTGGAACTCCCTAGTCTGGGAGAGGCAGGAAAGAGACTTCCTGTGCAGAGCTGGGTCTCAGACTTCTGGACTCCAGATGCAGGGCTTATATCTGTGTCGTTAGACGCAGCCCAGCGTGGGGGACTGGCTTACAAAAGAAAATACAAAACTATTAATCAATTTTTAAAAAATGCTTTGGCGGCAATGGTAATGAAACCCAGCACCTCCTGCGTGCTAGGCTAAAATCCTACTGCTGAGCCATGCCTCGAGCCCCACCACAACTACTGGGGGACTGATTCTAGGTGGGGTACCATCCTGACCACTCCCCAGCAGCCCCTTACTGGGGGACTCTGGGGGGGGGCATCTACCTCTGAGTCAGGTCTCCTTCCCTTTTGACTAAGTTGCCCGACCTGGTCTTTGTTTGGTTTTTTGAGACAGGGTTTCCCTGTGTAACAGTCCTAATTAACTCTCGCAGTAGACCAGGCTGCCCTCGAACTCACAGAGATCCGTGTTGTTCTTTTGAAAAACTACAACTCCCAGACTCCTCTTGGACTATGGTTACCTGTGCGTGCCCCTGCGCACAGGTATGGGATATTCCCAGATACCCTTGTGCTCCCCGTTAAAAGGCAGGGCCACAGGAGGCCCCCCCCTCGTTTTGTCTTTCCTTGTGTGTCCCGCACGTTCCTTTGCCCTTTTGTGTTTCCCTCCCCCATTAAAGTGGACCCACGTGGGAGCCGCCATGTCGTGTCTGTGTTTGTTCCGCCGTGCGTGTCTGTCCTGTGCCCCGTGTTTAAGAAGAACACCCCTGCCTTTATTATTTTTTAAGAAGAACAATCCGCCTGCCTCTGCTGGGATTAAAGACATGCGCCACCACCGCCTGGCCCCACCACTGCCCAGCCCAACCTGGTCTTGAACTCACTCTGGCTGCGTGTACCAGTCTAGACCTGTCATTCCCTGACTCAGAAAGAGGATCACTGCAGACTTGAGGCTAGCCTAGGATTAATAAATTCTAGGACAAGCAGGGTCACAGAGTTGAGATCTTGTCTCAAAACAATCCACGCTGGGCACAGTGGCACATACCTTTAATCTTAGCACTTGGGAGGCAGAGACAGGCAGGTCTGGATCTGTGAGTTTGAGGCCAGCCTGGTCTATAGAGTGAGTTCCGGGACAGGCAGGGCTACAAAGAAGCCATCTCAGAAAAAACAAAATCAGCCGGGCAGTGGTGGTGCATGCCTTTAATCCCAGCACTCCCGGTAGGCAGAGGCAGGCGGATCTCTGTGAGTTCGAGGCCAGCCTGGTCTACAAGAGCTAGTTCCAGGACAGGAACCAAAAAGCTACGGAGAAACCCTGTCTCGAAAAATCCAAAAAAGAAAAGAAGAAAAAACAAAATAAAAAACCAAAACAAAATAAAAACAACAACAACAACAACAAAGAACTCTCTGTAAGACAGGCTGCTCTTGAACTCCCAATTCTCCTGTTGTCTCCCAGGGACCCTCACTTTATTCCTAGCTTGGTAAGGGTTCTTGCTGAGCTGTGGCCCTGTTCCTCTCTGCTCTGCAGCCCACTACTTGGGGTCAGCCCAGCTCTCCCTCCACTCTCCTGGCCACTGTAGACAGTTATGAAAGACCTGCACTTCACACATAGGCTTTTCCTCCTGGCTTTGTGGCTCGCTCTCTGCATGGGGGTTCTGCCTGTTTCAGAGATGGGAGACACAGTTTTTCTGTATAGTGGGAGAAGGCTCTGAGGAAAGATTAAGGGAGGGAGTCGGATGCCCCAGGGAAATGTTGTGCAAAGGCCCTGAGGCAGAGCTTCAAAGAGGGAGTCAGGCAGGTTAGGGAATCTCAGTCGAGTGTTGGAGGTCTGATTAGAAACCAGACAGGAAGACAAAAAGTCTTCCATTTCAAGAGTCCAGGCTCCAAAGTGGCTTTTAATAGACTTAGCCAGTGTAGACCTGTGCTTGGAGACCAGCAGTCTCCACCCCAGCACATCCACCAATACAGGTTGGCTTCCGAGGGTGGGGCCCATGCTTGGCACCAGCCACCAAGAGAACAAAGATTGGCAGTCAACCTTGGCTTCGAATGGTGCAGTTAGGACCTGATGGGAGTCCCAGAGGGCTCAAATCCTCAGCTTGCTGGGAGGCTTCTTCTAAATCCGCGGGACGGTCCTGATTAGTGATTCTGGGCCTTCAAGCTAGTTGTTCTGCGGGCTGACTGGGGCCTTAAAGACCTCTCCTGGAGGGGCCTCCGTGGAAATCGGCAGCCGCCCCTAATCCAGGCTGGAATCCTCTGGCATCAGGCCCGCGTTAGGGCTCTAAGGCTGTTGGGCCCCTGGCCAGGCCTGCAAGAAACCACCGTGGCTGCCAGACCTACCCTCCTCCTACTCGGCGCTCAGGACCACAGAGAAGGGAGGCAGGGTGCTCGGCTCACCTCTGTGGAGGGAGAAACTTTTCCCCTTTCCTGGGCTCCTCTTCTTCTTCTTCTTCTTCTTCTTCTTCTTCTTCTTCTTCTTCTTCTTCTTCTTCTTCTTCTTCTTCTTCTTCTTCTTCTTCTTCTTCCTCTT
>NC_022027.1:3929233-3938085 GCF_000317375.1 Microtus ochrogaster | reverse complement strand
CTTCTTCTTCTTCTTCTTCTTCTTCTTCTTCTTCTTCTTCTTCTTCTTCTTCTTCTTCTTCTTCTTCCTCTTCCTCCTCCTCTTCTTCCTCCTCCTCCTCCTCCTCCTCCTTTTTTTAGCAGAAAACGAAGTCAACGAGAATCCGAATAATTTGCGTCTTTGGGAGCCACATCAAAGGCATGCCCAGAATCTCTCTGCAGCCTGCACTAGGCTCCGAAGAACCCGGCTCCAGCTCTCACCCCCACCCCAAGACTGGAATGCAGAACCCTGGCTCCTGGGGTATCCTTCTGGAGTGCTGTCTCGGGGTGGAGGGTCAAGAAGGCGAGGCTTTGCTCCTCCAGTGGACTGTGCTTGCTCCTGAGCCTAATTGTATGGCACGCAACTCGACACTTTGTGGCCTCGTTTTCCCCAGCTATAGGCAGAGCCAGCCACACGCCTGTCCGTTTTGTCAGTTTCCCCATTGCTGCAACAGAGGTGGCGCTTGGCAGATGTGGGGTAGACAAAAGATGGAAAGGAATACTGCACAATCAAGTCTGGACTGTGGCTACGAAGCACGTGGCCTCCATGGCCCTGCTCTCTAGTTTAGGAGAAACTCGGCTTAAAGGCGAAGTTTTGGTCACATGACCGCAAGCAATCTGGGGCGATAAGGGAAATACTGCCCGGTTTTAAGATGGCGACACACTTCGCTTTGCCCTCACGCTGAAGGCCAACGGCTTCCATTGCCCGCTTGCAACATGGCGGCAACCTCCCGCAAGCACGCTTCTCTGCATCTGACCCGCCACGTACCCACTCTCAAGATGGCTTCCCACGGGCCGGACCGGGGCTCACTCATTGGCTCAGATGCTATCACGTGCGCCGGCTCGTTCACGCCCTCCCCCTCCCCCACAGGTCGTTTCCGTCCTCCGCCTTGACTGAAGGACGCCTCGCCCAATAGCCGTCTGCAGCCTGTCTGGGTTTCGCCCTCGGAGTAGCGCTCTGGCCAATGGGAAGCGTTGGCGGGGGCAGGCACGGTTAGCCACGCCCACCGTCCGCGGTGGGAGCCAATGAGTAGCGCGCGCGGGGGACGTGTGCGGGCGTCTCCGCCATCTTGTGAGTCTATAACTCGGAGCCGTTGGGTCGGTCCCTGCTATTCCTGCGCCTCCGCTCCGTCCCCCGCGGGTCTGCTCCGTGTGCCATGGACGGGTGAGTAGAGCCGCGCCCCTCGCCCGCCGCTCTCGGCACCGCGTCCCCGGCTCGGCCGCCACGCACGCCGGCCCCTCCAGCCGCTGCGCCGCGCGCGCGCGCGTGGCCGGCCTCCGTCCGCGTGGCGCTCTCGGATCCTCGGGCGGCGGAAGCCGGCGAGGAGCCCGGCTGGTTTAGGGCGGCCGCACCCATACCCCATTTCCTTCGAGCCCACTCTCCCAGCGCACTTCCGGCGGCCGCGCGCTCCGTAGCTCCCCGGCGCCCCCTCCCCGCGTGCACGCGCTCCCCGGTGAGCCGCGCTCACAGGAAGCGGGCCGACGCGCTGGCCCTTCCCGCTTCCCGTCCTCCAATGGGTGCCGGCTCTCCGCGTGCCCGACGGATGTCCCTTCGCGCTCCCCGTCCGGCGCCGCGCGCGCGCCTGCGTGGGTCTGAGGGCGCGCGCCCTGCCCGCCTCGTGGGAAGGTGTCGCGAGGATGGGTCCGGGTCCGCAGCCCCCGGCCGAGGCGCGATGGGCCGGAGCGCGCCCCGGCCTGGCCTCTGGCCTCCCGCGCGCTTCCGCGACGCGCCGCTGCGCTCGGCAAACTTTTGTTTGTAGTTTCGGGTTTGTTTTGGAGACGGGGGTCTCAGTGTAGCCCAGGCTGGCCTCAAACTCAAAGATCCGCGCCCGCGCCTCCCGAGTGTTGGGACTAAAGGCCTGCGTTGGTAGTTCAGACTTTTTCCTTGAAACTCGTTTGGGTTTTTCGAGACAGACTGACCTTGAATTCCTGAGGTTCCCAACTTAGCCTTCGTAGTGCTGTGAGTCACCACGCTTAGTAGCAGCTTTGCTCTTTTCTTTTAAGAATCAGCCCTACAAAGTAAAGTATTTCGGCGTGGCCTCAGGGCTTGTCCCTGTTGCAGTCCTCCTGTCCCAGCCTGAGTGCTGATGTGACACGCGAGAGCCTGCAGACGCAGTCGGTTAGCGAGTTACCAAGACTCTTTGAGCCGGGTGTGGTGGTGTGCACCCTTAATCCGGGCCGAGACGGGCAGATCGCTGCGTTCCGGCTCAGTCGGGTCTTGTAGAGAGATTGTCTCAAAGGGTTTTGGAAGGCATGCAGTAAAGCAGAGAGGTACCCACTAACGATCAGTGTCACGCAACCCAGGCACCACTTCCCTAGGCGGAACTCTTGGAGTCACTTGGGAACCTGGCCAGCCAGGGCAGGCTTGCTGCTGCCTGTTAATGCGGGCTAGGTGCAGCAGGTGAGGCGGAGTGCAGTCACGAGGGGCTGGGGTTGATCAGTAACCTAGGGTGTATCCGGGCAGCTCCGTTGGTTAGTAAATGGTAACAAGGCCACTTTGACTGCCACCAGCCGCCTGGCTCTGGAGCTCCCCGCCCCCACTCAGGAATCAGTCTTTGGCTGCTGCCTTTACCTGCTTTCTGGGCTTCTGGAATTATAGGATACCCAGGAGTCGAATAGTGGACCCGGGTCACTGGTAGACTTTGTAGAAAGTGGCCGCCTTAATGTGTTTGAAGGCAGGGGCTTGCATGGAAGGAGGGAGGGGCTCCGAGGACAATGATGGCCCCCTTTCAAGTGGAGACTCAGTGGGTGGCTCACTTCCCTGCCCAACTGGCAGAGGGCCCTCCAGGCCCCACGGTGCTGATGTCTCTTTTTCTCTCCACAGCATCGTCCCAGACATAGCAGTCGGTACAAAGGTAGGTGTCTCTTGCTTGGCATTGCACCCAGCCCTGCTGTAGTCAAAGCTAGACTGTGCCTGCTGTAAGGTGGCCTGCCCCTGGTCCAGTCTGCAAAGACTAGTAGGCAGAGGATGGCACAGGTGCATAAACACTTGCCTCCCAAGTGATGTGTAAGACCCTTTTCTGGGTCTGACTGCAGCTCTGATGGCCTCTTTCTGACTCCTTTTGTCCTGCCGTTAGGTCTTCATATGAGCAGTGGGCTCAGGCATTTGGGCACTTACTGAGTGTTGCCCGCCCACGTGGGTTTGGTTTGGAGGTGTGGCATGTTCTGAGGTGAAGATTGCAGACTTGTCTGAGTCTCTGCTGACCAGGCAGGTCTCCCCTGGACTCACATAGGAGGGGACAGTAGCACGCCTCTAGCTCCATTGGCACTTGGGGGTGGGGCCTAGGACTAGAAGGGCTGCAGGTCTGTGTGTCAAGGATTGGTCATGTTCTCTTGGGTGAGCTATTTAGGATTGCCTGTTAAGCCGTAGTGGGTGGCAGTAGTTCCTACCCTCAGAAGGCCCCACAGGTGAGACCCCAGGATCACCCCAGCCATCTTCGTTCTTTCCTGAGTGGACTGTCTCCACCTGCCTGCTGCTCTCCCTTCCCTCAGATTCAGACTAACCTGTGTGTTCAGAGGTGGAGGGAGGGACCCCCACTAAGGTCCAGGCCTGCAGGTGACTGGGCGAGGTGTTGCTGACCTGGATTGCCTCGTGGCTCCTTGTCTGCACAAGACTCCATTGTGGCTAGCCACAGAGCACACTGGGCAAGTTAGGAACAGGCAGCTCTGCGTGGAGAAAGAGACCAGGCCTTCCTTGCTCTGGACTGGCTGGCGAGCATTCAGAAGGCTGCGCTGACAGGCTTCCCTGTGCTGTGGTCTCATGTGCCTCTGTCTGCATAGCCACTTGGGATTGTTGGCCCAGGTGCTGGAGTTCCTCTGATAGTCTGGGCTCCTGAACCTACTAGGAGACTGTTAGTGCTTCTGCAGCTTGCCAGGAACAGAACTACAGGAAGTGCTGCTGCTCCTCCCGCCCAGTCCAGGGGGAAGTCACCCTCCCAGTAGGGTCAGGCCTGAGAGACCTCATGGGAGACTGGCTGCCAACAGGAAGTGACTTCCTGCAACTCTGATGTGGACACGGTGTTCTGGGCTTTGAATGTCAGGGTCTTAGCCCTCATGCTGGGCAGATCCGTGTCTCTCTGTAGCCCTTGATCTTAAGACATTAATGTGTGAGCTTCAGGTGGGCGCAGGACATGAGGGACTTCTTGGGGTTCCCAGGTGCTGATCTCTAGACCTGTCAGCTCACAGTGTTACTGGAGGATGGAAGCGAAGCCAGTGCCCTTGGTAATGTTCAGTGAGGGTGAAATAAGACATGGATGAGATGGTGGCCCCGCGTCCCTTGGTGCTTAACTTCAGGATCTGTGGCGGGCTGGAAATAGATAACCAGGGAGCTCTGCGCGCCCCCCCCCCCACCTCTGATCTGAGGCTTACTCTGGGTGGCAGGCCATCTCTTGCTGTACTGAGCCTACCTAGGTCCTCTGGTTTCCAGGGAGGGGTTGGCTCAGCAAATTGCTTCTGGCAAAGGAGGGGTCCCCACTGTGGGGTCAACTTGGGTATTCCCCAGTGAGTGGCTTCCATCACTGGATGGTCCCACTCACCAGGTATAGCCACTGTCTCTCCTTGGAGTATGGCCAGGGCAGCAGGGTTGAGCTTTGTTTCTGTGGAAGCTGCCAGCACCTCTGCTAGGAGGATACCGTGAGGCTGGCAGCTGTGTGCTCTCCCTCCCATATGGCTGCTGGCACAGAGCCTCAGTACCCACTGAAGGCTGCTGGTCGTGAGCACTAAGCCACAGGCAGGCTTGGGACGTTGTACACATCCCTGGGGGCTGGTGTATGCTCGGTGGGTAGGAATGGAGGAGGGGTCAGCCTGGAGTTGAAGCTTCATGCTCTCTTCCCAGCGGGGATCCGACGAGCTCTTCTCCACGTGTGTCAGCAACGGCCCCTTCATCATGAGCAGCTCGACTTCGGCAGGTGAGAGTGCTTAGGCCACACTTGGCCTTTCAATCAGGGAGTGCCCTAGGGAAGCCTGGCTTGGCAACGGGAGGGGTTGCGGAGAGCAGGACCCAGCCAGAGGCAGGAACGGGCTTGCAGTCTCCCAAATGCACCCATATTCAATTTTTCAGCCAATGGAAATGATAGCAAGAAGTTCAAAGGCGACAACAGGAGCACAGGGGTTCCATCCAGAGTCATCCATGTTCGCAAGCTACCTAGCGATGTCACTGAGGGCGAGGTCATCTCCCTGGGGCTGCCCTTTGGGAAGGTTACCAACCTCCTTATGCTGAAGGGGAAGAACCAGGCCTTCATTGAAATGAACACGGAGGAGGCTGCCAATACCATGGTCAACTATTACACGTCAGTGGCACCCGTGCTGCGTGGACAGCCCATCTATATCCAGTTCTCTAACCACAAGGAGCTCAAAACTGACAGCTCGCCCAACCAGGCGGTGCGTCCGCAGGGCAGGCACAGGCGGGTGGGTGGTCTGGCTCCTTGCCTCAGCCCTGGGTCGCAGCTCATGATGGTTCATCCACAGCGTGCCCAGGCAGCCCTGCAGGCCGTGAACTCTGTGCAGTCTGGAAATCTGGCCTTGGCAGCCTCTGCTGCTGCCGTGGATGCTGGAATGGCAATGGCGGGCCAGAGCCCAGTGCTCAGGATCATTGTGGAAAACCTCTTCTACCCAGTGACCCTGGATGTGCTGCACCAGGTGGGTGGCTACATGCCCAACACCAGGGAGTGGGTCCATCTGCCAGCAGTGGGACTCACACAGCTCTCTTGCAGATCTTCTCTAAGTTTGGTACAGTCCTGAAGATCATCACATTCACCAAGAATAACCAGTTCCAGGCGCTGCTGCAGTATGCTGACCCTGTGAGCGCCCAGCACGCTAAGCTGGTGAGTTGGGCTTCTGGTGAGGTGGGCAGTCGTATTCTTGGGCCACACACACTCACCATTGTCTCCCCATAGTCGCTGGATGGCCAGAATATCTACAACGCCTGCTGCACGCTGCGCATTGACTTCTCCAAGCTCACCAGTCTCAACGTCAAGTACAACAATGACAAGAGCAGAGATTATACTCGGCCCGACTTGCCTTCTGGGGACAGCCAGCCTTCTCTGGACCAGACCATGGCCGCAGCCTTTGGTAAGATGCTGTACTGAGTTGCACCAAGTCAGCGGGGTGGGAAAGGCCACCTAGCTCTGTCAGGCTCCCCGCCACCCTGGCACTGCACAGCCCAGCCACTCAGCAGTCCAGCCCATGTCCGGCCCAGCCGTGAGGTGAGGTGCAGTGATTAGTGTCTGTTTGTTTCTAGGTGCGCCCGGCATAATGTCAGCCTCTCCGTATGCAGGAGCCGGGTTCCCTCCCACCTTTGCCATCCCTCAGGCCGCAGGTATTCACGCTCATCCTGACCCCGGAGCCTGCATGCCCACACAACCCCATAGCTGCTCATAGACCGGATGCCTCTGGCCCTGAGTGTCAGGTCCCGGGCCCCCTTGTGGGGAGAGGGGAAGGGGCCTCTGGCAGCATTCCTAGGCAGGTAGGGCAGGGCAGTATCAGGCAGGCTGGGCCAGGCGCCCTCCGATGGTGTTGCAGATGAGGTACTAATCATACAGTCTTTGGTCTGGTTCCCTTCAAGCACCTTGGGCGAGGACGAGGATGCAGTGTCCCTAGTAGATTGAATTTAATGGCCTGGTAAGCAAGTGGCCTCCAGGGCTGAGAAGCATGGGCCTCAGCCTCCGCGTGCCGCCCGAGCCTGCATGGAGGAATGGGCGCCGCATGCGTGCACAGCCAGGCGTGTCTGTGGCAGGCCCTGCTTGCAGAGGGCCCGTGTCGACCAGAGCTTTTGTGCTGTCGGGCGCATGTAGTCTGAACACACTTGGACTGGCCATGGTGCCAGGCAGTGTGCGTGGCCTTTTGGGCAGTCCATAGCCAGATGACACCTTGTGGCTGTTTGTGAGAAGAGGGTGCCTGCCTCTTCTTGGCACAGCCATCCAGACTCAAATCCACACTACTTTCCCTTGCAGGTCTCTCTGTTCCTAATGTCCATGGAGCGCTGGCCCCCCTAGCCATACCTTCTGCTGCTGCAGCTGCTGCCGCTGGCCGCATCGCCATCCCAGGCCTGGCAGGCGCAGGGAATTCTGTCCTTTTGGTCAGCAACCTGAACCCTGAGGTATGTGGGTGTTGCTCTGCTCTGCTTGTTTGTACCTGGAATAGTGATGGGTGCTGGTTGACCACAGGTTCTGGTGGGCGCATTGGATGGCAGGCACGGTGCACACAGGCGCGGTGCCTTCTATCTGCTCCTGTCGGCCTCCACTCCTCTGCAGCTGCTCTGAGGTTTTCTGTTTTCCTCTCAGCTCCGTTCGCACTCCGGCCCTCAGTGCTCAGAGCCGGGGTGTTTTTCTTGCTGTACAAGGCAGTCTGAGTTAATTTGGGGCATGGCAAGGAGAAGGCCTGGGAGTGCCTGCTGGAGGGGCGGTGGCTCAGGCCAGTGCCAGCCAGCTTGTCTGTGGCGGGAGCTCTAGAAGTGGCCTTTGAGGCCCAGTGTTACTTTTCCAGGATGAGTCTGTGCGTGGCAGTGCCTCAGGCTGCTCTCTCTGGCTCCTGTGGCTCTCCAGGCCTGCCCTGCTCCAGCCAGTTCACTGCAACTGTCCTGAGCTCCACGCCCGCCACCTGGGAACTAACAGGCTCCACTCCTTGCCTCAGTTCTTAGTCCTGGCTGCAGTGCTGGCCATGGCCCTTGAGCCTGCGTGCAGTGCTTCTCTTCACACGCGTGAACGTGTGTGTGCAAGAGTGTGCGTGAGTGTGTGGAACACTGCCTCATTTTCCTATGTATTTACTGACCTGTGTTTTGCTACTTTTTTCTTTCCTCCCCTCCCCTCCCAATTTTTTTTTCTTGCCTGATCCGGAATTTCTTTGCCAACTGACTGCACGGTTCTTCTGCTTCCTGTTGTTGCTTGAAACAAACAAAACATAAATCAATAAAAACAAACTCCCCTCTCAAACCCGCTCTCCGGAAACCAACCTGCCCTTGAATATTAACATCCTGACAACTTCATCATCATGAACCTGCTCGCCTGCGGGGACTGTCTTCCTCGTGGACGATTGGCACTCGCCCCCTTGACCTCTCCCTCTCCCTGTCCCCTGCTGCCTTCCTCTGCTGTCTCTAAAGAGAGTCACACCCCAAAGCCTCTTTATTCTCTTCGGTATGTTATTCTCACTTTTATTATCTTGGTTTCGTTTATTTGATTATTTTACACCCTGCGATGTACTATTGAGTTTGTGTTTGGCCTTCTGCCTCGGTCCGTGGTTTGCTTCCGGTTTGCGGATTGTACTGAGTAGACACGCATGGTTACCACCCTGCATGCTTCCAGAGCTAAGCGTGTCAGTAGCATGTGAACTGGGCTGTTGTGACAGCTGTCTGGAGTCCGAGACTGCCGAGCACAGTGCCCGTTAGCAGGCCTTGGACTATGAGACGCAGGCTCCCGGTACCCACTAAACAAATCTGGCCGGCGAGAGCTTGGGGCGTGAGGGGTGGGGAGTGGGTGGAGTGAGTGGGTGGGAGAGGTTAAGGGGCCAGGCATCTCATTCTCTCTCCCTGGGCTTCAAAGGCGTCTATGGTGATGTGCAGCGGGTGAAGATTCTGTTCAACAAGAAGGAGAATGCACTTGTACAGATGGCCGATGGCAGCCAGGCCCAGCTGGGTGAGAGCCACTGGAGGGGGGGACGGGTGTAGGCTCATCCTGACTGCGGCTGCTGGTGGGAGCAGGTGAGTGTGGGGCCTGCTGCTCATGTGTTTGTTTCCCACCCTTGCCCAGCCATGAGCCACCTGAATGGGCACAAGCTGCATGGGAAGTCGGTGCGCATCACACTGTCAAAGCATCAGAGTGTGCAGCTGCCTCGTGAGGGACA
>NC_022027.1:3922440-3928763 GCF_000317375.1 Microtus ochrogaster | reverse complement strand
GAAGGACCGCAAGATGGCGCTGATCCAGATGGGCTCCGTGGAGGAGGCGGTGCAGGCGCTGATTGAGCTGCACAACCATGATCTGGGCGAGAACCACCACCTGCGTGTGTCCTTCTCAAAATCTACCATCTAGATGCGCGTGGGCCTGCGACAGCTTCCACCATTCCAGAAAAGCCACTTTAAAAGCAGCTGAAGTGACCTTACAGACCAGAGATTTTATTTTTTTAAAAGAGATCAGTTTACCTGTTTTTAAAAAAATTAAATCTAGTCTACTTTGCTGTGGCGGGAAATGGCTTAGGCCACAGAGGCCCAGTCAGGCCCGGCACCATGCCTTGAGGAGCTCAGGCGTGAGGCCACAGCGGTGCCCCCGAACACAGCCGCTTTCTCGTGCCTTACAAAACCAGCCCACTTGCGGCCACACACCCACCCTCTCAAGCCACCAAGTCTGTCGCTAGACCTGCCGGTGAGCTGAGGCCTGCACCACAGGCCCCCTATGCCGTGCACGAGCCATGGCCACCGCCCCCACCCCTTATAATCAAGTGACATGATTCTCCCATGTCCCTGGCCTGCCCAGGAGGCCAGGCCATCCTCAGCTGCCGAGCCTCACGTGACCTTTGTATTCTGTTCTCTGTGGTCACAGACACCTGTGCCTAGCAATATTTCCACTTGACCAAATACCCAGATCTTTTTCCATTTATAAGAGATAGAGTTTTAAGGAACTTTTTATAGCAATGATACAGTGGTATGTGTGTACTCTTAAGCTTCTGTGTTCCTGTGCTTGTCCCCTCCTTCCTGGTGACCAACTTCTGGGTGGGGCCCAGGCCAGTGCTGCCCCTGCCTGGGGAAAACAGCCCTGAGACCATTGGGCTCCTACCTTCAAATTTTGGACCAAAGTTTTTTTTTTTTTTTGTTTTGTTTTTTTTTTTTGCCTGCCTTTGACTAGGCCCAGGTGAGGGGCTGACCTCCAGGCCTTAATTCCCCTCACGATACGCCCATGTCGTGCCTAGCCTGTCTCTAGGGGAGGGGTTCCCTGGACCTTGGTTCTGTGAAGGAGTGGCAAGAGTGTACATATTTATGATTTTTATACCTGTGTGGGGCTGAGGCAGTGCAGCGGTTTTTTATGGTGACAGATATATATTTTGGTAACAACTACAGGCTCAGTATTGTCCCAGGGCCAGCCCTGACTACATTCCACCCTGTCCCAGATGGTATGTTGGGAAGTTTCCATTAAAGCAGTTTTCTAACCTGTGCCTTCCCTGAGCCCTTCATTCTGAGCTGTAGAGGTATCGCCCGGGCTGGGCCTGGATTCAATAAAATGCCTGTGTCCTGTGCCTCTGCCTGTCATTGGGCACTGGGGACGGGAGGGCTGGGAAGCTGCGTTTGTCTTCTTGGTTAAGGACCATCCAGACAACAGGGTAGTGTCACCGGCAGCCTTTATTGGCGTCCCATGTAGTTCCCTCCCCAAACCAGGTTTGCCAGATTAGTCCTGGTACCTGCGGGCCTGCATCCTCCTATAGTAACTTTCTGCCTCAGCTTCCATTTCCCGGTCCCCCAAGCCACCCACCTGGCGCCTCAAGGTGGATTCACGGCTGCTTGCACCTAGGGCGCCATCAGTTGAGCCTTGAGGGGGCAGACCCTCCCCAGTGGCGAGGTTAACAGTGGCAACCGCCCCAAATCGGGCCTCCTCCTGGTCCACATCACTAACTGGAGACCCTGAGCCCATGCCAGGCTGTTTGCAGCTACTTCGAAAGCCGCGTGCCAGGTCCCCCAGCTCGTAGGAGCCATCGCCCTCCACGACTTTGGCCTTCCATTCCCAGGGTGTGCTGCCTGCAGACAGGTGCACCACGGGGTGGTGGGGCGCGTGTGCATCGATGGTGACAATGCTGGCAGAGTCCCGGTCTGATGGGGAGCGGTATTGTGAGGAGTCGGAGCTGGCGCTGGAGGATGAGGCTGTCTCAGCCTTGGGACCCCCTGCTGCCTTGGACATGGCAATGACCTGCAGAAGCCTAGGCGGGTTGACCACCCGTGGCTGTGATGGAGCCACAGCCACTGGGGCCCCACCCTTCTCAGCCATAGACAGCCATTTAGCCCGCACTGATGAGCTGCTCTTGGGCGACAGGCCAGCTCCAGCCTGCACTCCTTCTTCAGGGATGTGCACAAGGGGTTGGGGCCCTGGCCTTGGAGGAAGAATGACTCTGGGCCCAAGCCCTGGACGAGCCTGGACAGTGGGGTAGAGTGAGGGTGGCACGGGCCCTTCCTCCTCCTCCTCTTCCTCCTCCTCTTCCTCCTCCTCCTCCTCCTCTTCCTCTGCCATGGGCTCCGCTGGGGCCCGCAGGTGCACGGGGCTGCCCTCATCGGGTAGTCCCAGGCCACGGCCCTCCAGGGACTTCTGCTTCCACTCACTGATTAGCTGCTTGGAGCGAGAGGCATCGAGGGGCACGTGGATGGTCATGTGGCGCCGTGCAGGGTCATCCAGCGAAGGCGTGCTGACGCGGGGCAGTGTGTTGCTGAAGGTGACCATGCCCTCCTTGCCCATGGGGCTGCGTGGGGCCAGCAGGTCCACATCCACACTGGCCCGCTTCAGGCTGCCAAGAGATGTCTTCTCTCGGGCCACAGGCCGTGGTACACCCTCTAGCCTCCCCGGAGGGCCCAGCTCATCGGTGCTGACAGACTTATTCTGCTGATACATGGACTCATGACCCCGCTGTGTCAGCGCTCGCAGGGCGTCCTTGGCAGGAGCTGGCAGAGGCACCTTCTCTGCAGGTGGTGCCTGGAAGTTGCCCACTGCGTGGCAGGCCTAGGGATAAGGATTTGCATGAGGCCTGCTACCCAGCAGGGGACAGTACCTGCAGGCCACAGGGAGGCACCATCATTCTGAGAATAGGTGCATGCAGAACCAGTGGGAAAAGCCTTCCTTCACACCCCAGGCTCTTGCCACTCAGCCTCCTCCCTCAGACCTCATCAGCCCCCACTCTCACCAGGTAGGCAGCGATGCCGGCACCAATAAGAAAGCCAGCATAGACATCCACAGGGTGGCTGCGATACTGGGTGATCTGGGTGAGGCCACAGACGCCAGCAGCGATGGCAAAGGCAAACACAAGGATGGGCTTCAGCAGCTTGGTGGTGTCCGAGATGACTGAATTGAAGTACATCTGGGCCGATACATAGGGAGGTCAGGTTGTGCCGACTGCCCACAGAGGGCACAGCACTGGGCGCATCACTCACCGACACGTAGACAGCGGCAAAGGCCGACAGAGTGGCGTGCTGAGACGGGAAGGTTTTCCTGCAAGAGGCACGATGTCAACCCTGCTGGACTAGGGGCAGCCTGCTTCCCTAAGGTCAGTGCAGGGCTTGGGGTCCAGCTCACCGTGCCGACAGGATGGCATGGGTGTCGTGACCAGAGCAGATGTCCTGAGTGATGTAAGGGTTCGCCTCACAGGACGTGCCCAGCAGAGTGTAATTGGGTTTGCAGACGGTTAGGAAGAAAGGCGTGTGGTAGCCGGTGGCCAGCTGGATGACATCCGTCACCAGAGCCGTGGCACATAGGCCAAACACGTGCACACCTGAGGGGGCGAGAGGGCCAGGCCAGGGGAAAGGAGCAGGGGAAGAGTGTTCTCCCAAAAGCCCATCCACTCTGTAGCCGCCCCCACGAATGGACATTGAGGCAGGATCAGGGAGCGCACAGTCACTCACCTACAAAGCGCACTGTCCGCCTGAGGAAGGAGTTGAAATTGCAGCCACCTGCATTGATGCTGCCCTCGGTGCCCCCTGGGCCACGGCCCCACAGCCGGGACTGCAGGCAGTAAACCAGGCCTTCGCCAACCATGATCTGCCCCCCCCGGGGACAGGCAGGTCAGGCAGGGTCACAGTGAGGGACCCAAGCACCCGGGGTCCTGGTACAGGCTACTCACAGATGCCGCGGGTGCCGCAAAGGCCAGACTCAGCAGCATGAGCAGTGGGATCAGCTCCTCATTGGTCTCCACATAGGGCATGGACAGCGAGCGGTCGTAGCACTGGAAGCCCACCTTGGCCGGCTTGAACAGGTCAGTCAGCTCCAGGAAGTACAAGGACACAATGGAGGAAGCCACGATAGGCAGCTTGGGGGAGGCAGATGGTGGTCCAAGTCACCGGCCGTCCCACCACAGCCTTAGGATGGCACAGAGATCCATTTCTGCAACCAGCTATGCCGCAAAGGGAGAGCCATTGCACAGCCAGGAAACGGCTCAGCCACACAAGGGCTCCCTCGGTACTCAGATCCATCTGCCACTCACCCACCACCTATCCATCCGTCCACTATGTATCCTGTCTATCCACTCAGCCATCTGTCCATCCACCGACCCATCCATTCAGCCAGCATCCACCCACCTAACCATCCATTTGTCCACCTATAAATCCACCCACCCACCCACCCGTCTATCCGTCCGTCCACCCACCCGTCTGTCCGTCCGTCCGTCTGTCCACCCGCCCGCCCGTCTGTCCGTCCACCCACCCACCCACCCACCACTCATCTGTTCATCCATCCATCATACATACACACATACATATATTCAGTTTACAGCCCTCTCCTTTTGGCTGCTCCTTGACCAGGCTTACTTAGTAAGTCCTGTCTTACTTAGAGCAGCTTCCCTAGTGGCATTTCCCTATGCAGCTTCAAATGGCACCCAGCATGTGGCTGGTGATGAGGTCTCTCATTCATGCCTGAGGCCTCTGTACCAACCCGGCGTATGTCTCCACCACCCAGAGTATGATGCCCATGTCAGTACTTCCAAAGAACAGGGAGCCATGGCTCCTGAAGGTGGAACCCTGGAACCCAAGCAGGGAAATAACTGTCATTGAAAGGACCTGGGGAAGTGGATGAGGGAGCTGGGCTAGCATCAAAGGAGCATCCACGTCCCAGGCTGACCTCAGACTCACAGCATAACTGAGGATGGCTCTGAACTCCCAATCCTCCTGCCTCAGTCTCCTTACGCTGGGTGACAGGGGTGGGGACTTTGCCTCAGGTTAAGGAGTATTTATTGATCTCCTTCTGTACAAGAGGTCTGAGGCAGATGAATAAAATGGGTGACATCTGCCTGGGATCAGCTGTCTATCTCAGTTTCCCCAGCTGCAAAAAAGGAATGAATATGGTCGGTGGTGGTGACGGCGCACACCTTTAACCCCAGCACTTGGAGGCAGAGGCAGGCGAATCTCTGAGAGTTCATGTCTAGCCTATTCTACAGAGTGAGTTCCAGAACAGCCAGGGCTACTACACAGAGAAACACTGTCTTGAAAAAACAACAAGTGTGTGTGTGTGTGTGTGTGTGTGTGTGTGTGTGTGTGTGTGTAAGCCAAGGGCTGGAGAAATGGTGTGATAGTTAGGAATGTTGCCAGCTTTTCCAGATTGGAGTTCAATTCCTGGCAGCCACAGGACAGCTCACAACCTTCTGTAATCTAGTTCCAGGGGCTTCTGTGTCCTCTTCTGACCTCCACAGGCTCCTGCATGCATGTAGTGCTCATGGCAAACATCCATCAACACAGATACATAATTTATCAGTATAGTCAGAATAGGGCAGGGTGCACCTTTAATCCTGGCACCTGGGAGACAGAGGCAAAGTCAGTCAGAGCTATGTACTGAAACTCTGTTTTCAGTAAATAAATAAATCCTGGATACCGGGCTTGGAGGAGTGGTGTGCACCTTTAATCCCAGCACTCTGGAGGCAGGAACAGGCAGATCTCTGTGAGTTCGAGGCCAGCCTGGTCTATAGCATGAGTTCCAGGACAGATAGGGCTACAAGAGAAACCCTGTCTCAAGAAACAAAGCAAAACAAAACAAAAAGTTGGACAGTCAATAGGCAGGAGAGAGATCGCTGGGTTGGAGGGCAGAGAGAATAAGGAGGAGGAGAAATCTAGGCTCAGGAGAGAGGGGAAGGAGAGGGAGAAAGAGGGACAGGTCTGGGGCCAGGCAGCCACCGCAGGACGTACAGAATGAAAGAGGAAAAAGCCCCAAGGCAAACGTAGACGAGGAGAAACAAGATAAGTTAAGTTATAAGAGCGATCTAACTAATAACAGTCTCTGTGTCGTCGTTTTGGGGCTGGCTGGTGGCCCAAAGAAAGTCTGCTACATTTCAGTATGTAATGGAACTGGCTACACACACAGGACTGTTCCATCCTGTCTATCTTTCAGTTTTCAGCGGGTTACATGAAGAGTGTGCCCATAGTTTTAAAACAACTCATACAGGGGCTGGAGAGATGGCTCAGTGGTTAAGAGCAGTGCCTGCTCTTCCAAAGGTCCTGAGTTCAATTCCCAGCAACCACATGGTGGCTCACAACCATCTGTAATGACG